>NC_091952.1:81239851-81539851 GCF_031021105.1 Erythrolamprus reginae | reverse complement strand
ATCTTAAAAGAAGAGGCGAGACGGCACAGGAATCAGCACAACTTCCTTCACATGGCTGCTCTCAAGGATGATAGCGTCCTGGTTCAAGTCCTTTTGAAAAATGGTGCCTTGGTTGATGCCAGGGATGACAGAGGCCAGACAGCCTTGAGCTACGCTGTATCTCAGGGACATGAGAAGACTGTCAAGGTGTTGTTGGAAGGTGGAGCCAAAGTGGATTCTGGCATAATTGAAGCGGCTTTTAATAGCAACAACCAATCCCTCTTCAAATTATTGCTGGAATACGCCAAAGGATTATCTTCTGAATCAATGGTATCGACCCTGTTTAAAGCCATAGAGAAAGACCTGCATGGCATTGTGGCGGCTTTAATTGAGAGAGGGACAGACGTTAACGCCCGTAACGAAGAGCAGTACACACCATTGCTTGTGGCATGTAAAACGGGAAAGATTAAGTCGGCCAAAGTTCTTCTTGAGAAGGGGGCCAGCTTCAAGGACAAGGACCCTAACTTAAGTAGCCCCTTGCACCTAGCGGTTGAAGCTGGGGCCCTTCACATTGCAAAGATGCTTCTGCAGAAGGGAATAGATCCTAACGTCACAGCTCAAGGAAATCAAACGCCCCTCCATGTTGCTGCAATGTACAACAGAGGAGAGTTAGTTGACCTACTCATTGAAGGAGGAGCTAAAATCGATGCGGTCACCACAGACCTGTTCACGCCATTGCACGTGGCAAGCAATAAAGGCCAGACTGACGTGGCTCTAAACCTATTGCAACACAAAGCCAATGTCCACCTCAAGAATAAGCGATCAAGGACACCTCTTCACCTTGCAGCTGCAATGGGGAATCACGCGACAGTGGAGCTGCTACTGAATTTCAAGGCCGATCCAAATGCAACCGATAAAGAGAAGAAGAGTCCACTTCATTTTGCAACTTTGGGAGGGCATTTTTATGCCGTGAAAGCCCTGTTGGCTAAAAAGTCTAGAGTTGCAAGCAAAGACATGGACAGCTGCACACCAATGCACTATGCAGCTATCAGTGGGAATGTGGAGATATTAAAAGAACTCTTGGCGGCTGGCAATTATAAAAATATCAATGACAAAAATATTTGGAGAAAGACACCATTGCATCTTGCAGCAGAACATGGACACGGCAATCTGATAGACTTTTTGTTGAGCAACGGCTCAGCTATTAATGCCTTGGACAACAATAAGGATACCTCACTGCACTGTGCTTGTAAAGCTGGCCATTTGGATTCTGTAAGAGCGCTCCTCAACTGGTCTGGAGCAGAGAAAGCGAATTTGCAGGCTACTAATAGCTTGAAAAAGACCCCACTGCAAGTAGCAGAATCCAGTGTCACTGAGCACCAAGCTCAAATTGTTAATCTTTTGAAAAAGAAAATGTTATTGATAAAGTAGATTTGCAAAGAGGGTATTATAGATACTCCTTTTACATTTAACTTAGGACAGGATGGTGAACCTATAGCACAGATACCACAGATGGCATGCGGAGCCATATCTGCTAGCATGCAAGCCGTTGCCCTAGCTCAGCTCCAACATGCATGTGTGTGCTAGCCAGCTGATTTTTGGCTCACACAGAGGATCTGGGAGAGCGTTTTTGGCTTCCAGAGAGTGTCCAGGGGGGAATAAGTGAGGGTGTTTTTACCCTCCCCCAGCTTCAGCGAAGCCTGGCAAGGGTGAAACACGAGCCTACTGGGACCATCAGAAGTTGGGAAACAGGATGTTTCTGACCTCCAGAGGGCCTCTGGAGGATGGGTAAAGCTGTTTTCCCTCTCCCCAGGCATTGAATTATGGGTGTGGGCACTCACGCATGTGTGATAGCGCACATGCACAGTCTTTTGGCCCCTAAGGAAAAAAAGGTTCACCATCACTGACATAGGAGATCCAGTGAAAGATCAAATTAATGCATATAGTTTGCCCCAACCTGATGTCCTCCAGATGTTTAGGCTCATAGATTATACTCACCAGACTATGTCATCTTCTCAATCAAGCAATAGTTGGTTTTTCACTTCAGGGATGAAACTTTTCTGTTTTATCTTTAACTGGCTCTTTTGAGGGATGGAAAAACCCAATTAAAATATGCCCAGGTGATAGTGGAAGGAGGATTGTAAATTTGATCTAGGGGAGCAACCTTTTAAAACCTTCTGACCTATTTATTTGCACAATCTGACTCACAATTCCAGCCACAGTTAAAATTATCTTTCTAGAATAGCAACTGTGTTCTAAGCAGATTACATTAAAAAATACTGACAATATTCTATATAATGTTTACGTGCATCATACTATAGACTAAGTTAGTGTAATTACGTAAACATTACTTGCATCATACTATCTTAGTACAGTTTGGGCATGAAATGTACATCTTTCATGGCCAAACTGTATGAATGGAATGTATGCATGTGTTTATGACTGTTTTGTAATTAATGAGTTCTTTTTATTACGGGGTTTTATAGTTTTAGATATTATATTTGACTTCTTATTGTTCTGTATCTATTTGTATTTGTATTTACATTATTATTGTAAGACGCCCTGACGGCATAGAAGTCGAATGAATGAATGAATGAATGAATGAATGAATGAACGAATTATAAGTTGTCTTCAGTAGGGCAGTTAGAGACAACTTATTTTGTAATAGTAGTAGCCAATCTGCAAAATGCTGTACTATAGGAATATTTAAGACATTTTCTTCCTTCTAGCCTGTGTTCTTCTACAGCAAAGCTTGGTTTTACTTCACTTCTTGCTTACGGTTTTGACCTAGCTCTAAAATTATTGCAATGATTTGATTTATTTCTCTTGATTTATATGCGATGACCCATTTTATTTCTGTTGATAGGTCAGTGTTGTTTTTGAATGGACAATAGCTGCTTCAGGGATCCAATTTTCAGAGAGGTGAAAGTGAGGTTATTGGCTTTAGTATAAATAAATAAGACTGCTTACACACTATAGAGCTTGTAACTACCTTATATTCAGCAATGAAATATAGATATTACTTGGCTGTATTCCTATAAAATGTGTTGATGTTAGCACTAAATATAGCATAAGATAAAGGTTTATTACTAAACACATTAACACATAAATGGATATGATCCAAAATAAACCTGGAAGCTAGTTACCACTCCAATGTATTAGATCAATACTTGTTTAGAATCCAGAAACCGTAATGGAATGTGTTTGATAGTTTAAACATAAAGCATTGGCATGCATTTTATGGAATGGAAATATTATTATATTCCATGTTTTGAATCTTGTTCTCGATAAACTCACATTGTACTGATGGTGCCTCCTATTCCCTCTGTAATTTATTACACATATGTGTAATACACACTCTTATCATTTACACATTCAGGAAGTTTTACATCAGGTTATCAGGCAATTGAGGAAATATTACTTAATTTCTCTTTTCTTTAGGACAAGAATGCCTCTTATTTTACACCCTGGAATGGTTTACATGGAAACAGAACCCTATACAGTTCAACAGTTCATTTAGTGACCGTTTTCAGCAATGACAAGAATGATTCATGATTTTTTTTCAAACTTGCAACCATTGCAGCATCCCCAATGTCATGTGATCAAAATTTGGACGCATGGCAACAGATTCATATGTATGACCGCTGCAGTATCCCGGAGTCATATGATCACCTTTTGCTACCTTCTGACAAGCAAAGACAAGGTGGAAGTCAACAACTGTGTTAGCTTAACAACTGTAGTGATTCACTGAAAAACTGAGGCAAGAAAGGTTGTAAAATGGAGCAAAATTCACTTAACAACTATCTCACTTAGCCACATAAATTTTGGGCTCAGTTGTGGCCACAGGTCGAGGACTACCTGTATATTGTCCTAAGGAATTCTCAGAAGACTGCTGGTAAAAAATCTTCAGCTGTTGGGTCGTTGGTGTTCTCTGAGCTTGATTGTTTTCTTGGAAACATTTCATTACCATCCTATCGTATTTTTCGGACTAGACGATGCACCAGTATATAAGATGCACCAAGATTTCTAAGAGGTAAGTAAGAAAAAAAAAGTTTTTGACCTCCCCCAGCTCTCAGGAGCATTCTGCAGACCTCTCAAACCTCTGTGCACCCCGTTTTTTGGGGAAAACAGCCCATTTTCCCCAGAACCGGGGGCATGTTTACCCTCCCCCAGCCCCCAGGAACCCTCCCAAACCCTCTGCATACCCGTTTTTGCACGGAGCAGGGCTTCAGGAGGCCAAAAATGGTAGTATTCTGTGTATAAGACACACTAACATTTTCAGTCTCATGGGGGAGGGAGTGTGTCTTACACTCCAAAAAATATAATAGATAGCATCATCAGTGTTAGAAGGGAGTGAGGTTTGCTCTCATTTTATATTCTAATGCAGTGATGGCGAACCTTGGAAATGTCGGGCGTGTGCGCTTGTCGGGGCCACGCTGTGGAAAAGCTGAACTTCTGGGTTCTAGCAGGCATGCAGGCCCAGCAACCAGCTGGCTGCCATGCATGCCATGCATGCACAAACCAGTTTTTGGCACTGCCAGGCTTACTAAGGGATTGCAGTCCGGAAAAGCCAAATTTCTGGGAATTCTGGGAGTTGAAGTCCAGATCTCTTCAAGTTCCCAAGGTTGGGAAACACTGCTCTATGGTGTTCAGGTCAGGCATGTTTGCTGGCCAATCAAGCACAGTAATCCTACATTCATTGAACCAGGTTTTGGTGCTTTTGGCAATATGGGCAGGTGTCAAGTCCTGCTTGAAAATTGAAGTCAGCATCCCCATAAAGCTCAGCTGCGGAAGAAAGCATGAAGTGCTCCAAAATCGCTCAGTAGATGGCTGCGTTGACCCTGAACTTAATGAAGCACAGTAGACCAACACCAGCAGATGACATGGCTCCCCAAATCAACACAGACTTTGGAAACTTTTGCATCTCATTTGGAAACCATACTCCAACCCAGTGTACGGAGGAAGAATGGAGAGGCACACATTGAAAGATGCTTGAAGTCTAGTGTGAAGTTTCAACAGTCTGTGTTGATTTGGAGAGAAAAATCTTTAGAAAGGCAGCAGACAGTCCTTGTCTTCCTGCCATAGGAAGACAGCTTCAAACTAAGAAACTTGCTGGCTTTTAGGAATGCAGATTTTGTATCCATTGAGGAGGACTGGGCCAATCTATCCATTAAAAAAATGTGCAGCATTGAGCAACACACACACCCATTCCAAGAGCAGGACATGACCTTTGGGACATAATAGGATTAACTCACCACCATTGAAATAATAAAAGACACATTGCACAATCCATTGTAGCAGGGGTAGGCAAAGTTGGCTCTTCTATGACGTGAGGACTTCAACTCCCAGAATTCCTGAACTAGCATGATTGGCTCAGGAATTCTGGGAGTTGAAGTCCACAAGTCATAGAAGAGCCAACTTTGTCTACCCCTGCCTTGGAGCATCTTGGGATCCTATAAAAACCATGCACCCGCTGCGCCATTTGCTCAGCCACCACAGAAACGTTTGCTGCTGTCACTGGAGTTTTTGGCATCTAAATAAATAGAGAGCTTTCTAATCAACCAATCTCTATTTTATTCTTTTTTCTTCCGGATTGGAACCGAACTGGATTTTTCTTCCTACGGCTCTTTCTCACGCTACACTGGGTCTTTGCATAGATAGTACCTTTCCAGCCCAATCATGTTTTTCTTCACCACCACCAACTAAGGGCGGAAGCAAAAAGACAACGGTGAGCCGGTCGCCTTTTGCGCATGCGCGCATCTTGAAGCTCCGCCTCCTGTGACGTCATTTAGGCCCCGAGTTCCAGGGCGGAAGACGCGGCAGCCTACATTTGACTCCCCTTCCTGTGTCATCGCCCCGATATCCGGTAGAGGTGCAAGTATGGAGGTTGTGGAAGAGTTAGACGTCGATGTCGAGGGAGATTCGACGGTGGGACCCGCTGCGGAAGCGCAGGCAGGGTAAGAGAGGGCGGGCTTTGGGCTGGCAATCGAGAAGATCCTTCTGTTTTGTGGGAGAGACCTCGCCGTTACAATGCCTTTCGCCCAGACTCCTTTTTTCCATGTCGGGGGCTGGTAGAAATCAGGACCCAGTATTTCTCAACCTTGCCTATTTTAAATGTTGTGGACTGCAACTCCCAGAATTCTTACAATCGGCCATACGGGCCGAGGAATTCTGGGAGTTGAAGTCCATACGTCTTCAAGTTGCCAAAGGTGAGAAACACTGATCTAAGGCTTTTGGCTCGTCTTTTGGGACGATGTTTACTATTTACTAGGTCTGCACTACTATTACTACTACTTTTTTTTCATTATTCCTATTACCCATTTCCTCCCACTTATGATTGTATGACTGTAACTTGTTACTTGGATCCTTAAGAAGTTTATTAATGTTGATTGTTTCCTGTTTGCTTATTTTTACCCTATGACAATCATTAAGTGTGATACCCCACGATTCTTGACAAATGTATCTTTTCTTTTATGTACACTGAGAGCATATGCACCAAAGACAAATTCCTTGTGTGTACAATCACACTTGGCCAATAAAGAATTCTATTTTATGTTTCACTCTGTGGGTCTTCCATACTTGTGCATGCATGGTCAGGTAAAGCAAACATATAAGTTAATTTATCTATTCTGTTCCTTTATGATTACCATTGCTAAAATTTGAGGGGGGGGAACCCTCCCATATTCTGCCCAGCTATTCTCGTATATTTACCAAGCTAAAGCCGATTATTTTTTTGCAAACAGCGAGATAAGCATCTTAGCATGGGAAGGAGTGAGTGCATTTGTAAATTGTGGCAGCTACTGCCTTCAGATATTTATCAGTTACAGTTCATGATGCCTTTACCTATTTGTAAGCTTTGCATGTGTTGTCCTGACAAGAAGCACAATTTAAGAGCAGGGATCTCCAACCTTGGCAACTTTAAGTTTTTTGGACTTCAACTCTCAGAGTTTCTTAGCCAGCTTTGTCTTAAAGTTGCCAAGGTTGGAGATCCCTGACTTAGAGTATCAGCTTTATCATTATTGTAAGGTTGCATCAACATAATCCTGCAAGTTTTACTGTCCTTCACTTTTACTCTCTCAATAATTAAAATCTCCTTCAGGATCAAACATTATTCACCAGACTAGGTGTTAACTTTATCATATAGTTTATCATATAGTTAATGGTATAATTGATGCTGTTAAAGACTACAAAAGTTGTAAATAAAAATTTGTATAAAAAAAGGAAAGTGCTTCGGAAACCATTCCACCAAATGTGTGAAGAATTAAGTTTGAGAGGTTGTTGGAGAATGAGAAATAAAGATAAGAGAGAATATACATTTTACTCCAATGCTCACCAGAGTTGGTCTAGAATAGACATGGGTTGGGCTAATGGTAAAGTAGAAAATTTAATAAATCAGATCAAAAAAGATATTAACGAATGGGCAGATCATAACCCTATAAAATTTTGTGGAAAGGTGAAGGTAGAAAAAATAAAAGATTGATGCTGAACTCGCAATTATTGAAAGATCAAGAATATATAGATTGGATTAAAAAAAGAGATGGAGTTATTTCTTAAAGAAAATAATAATCAAGAAATTTCTACAGAATTTATGGGACACAGCTAAGACATACTAGAGAGGGTTAACAATAGCCTATACATTCAGAAAAAATAAAGAAAAAAGACAATGTAAAAATGAATTAATATGTAAACTGAAAATTTTAGAAAAAGAATCTCAGGATGATCCGGGAAAACAAACTACAAGACAACAAATTGAGCTAATTAAACATAAATTAGAATTATTGGATCAGGAAGAGGTGGTAAGGAAATTAAGAGCAGCAAAACAAGATCAATTTGAAAATGCGAATAACCAGGTAGATGGTTATCTTATAAATTGAGGAAAGAAAAGGAAAAAAGATCAATTCAACAGTTAACAGGCAAGAATAAAATATTACACCACCAATTAGAAAAAAAGAAAGAGACAACATAATCCTGCAAGTTTTACTCTCCTTCACTTTTATTCTCTCAATAATTAAAATCTCCTTCAGGATTATTCACCAGATTAGGCTGCAGCCTTTCCTCCTCCTGCTTCCCAAGGTTATTTTCACCTAGCATTACAGCATAAGCTGTGCTAGAGTTTCTTAAAATAATAATTGTTAAATTAAATCTGTGTCTGCTTGCTGCTTAGGTCCTTCTCTGGTAATCTTTCATTGTAATGGTGGAAATTGAATATCTATAGACTTCTTTGGAGGGTGTGAAGGATGAAAGTGCTTTACTCATGCAAATTTTGACCCATTGTTTCTAAGCTGTAAGGACTGATAAAATTCAGGAATTATTGATAAAATCTTGTTCCCTTATTTGTTGTTTATCAGCATCTCGAGGATCATAGATTACTTTTCATCTCTGTAAAAACTAATTTATCTTTTCATAGACTTTCAAATAGACTTTTGTGCCTTTTGTTCTACGTCCATACTTTGTTGATTTCCAACAATCATTTTGAATTGTTTAAAATTATTTTATTATTTTAAGCTTCTAAACAGTACAGTTAAATGTTCATTTGATACACTCTGCAAAGGACTGATATTTTTATGGACTATCTTTTCCAATCACTGGTTCTTCAGATCAGAAGGTCCTAAATATGGTCTACTGCTGCAACAATAACTGAATGTTTACTGTTTATCTCATGGGATAGGGAATTATTTACTATAAAATAATTTTTCCAGTACTTGCCAAGGGCAAATGCCCAGGAGCATTTGTTGAGTCCAAAGCATAGAAGAGTTTATTATTGCTACCTATACATGCGAATCTAGTAGACTAGTGATCAAAGCTAACATAACATTAGATCAGGATCAACAGAATTCAACAGGGACTTGGGATCTCTTATTGCAACGTTTAACCCAGCTCTCTAGTTCAGCCTGATCTTCTACAATATTTGTTAATCCATACATTCTTGTAAAGACAAATAGGTAAGATCAAGGGCAAGGCAATGTTCTATGACATTTAGAAAGTATTAAAATACCATGCCTGTGATAATATTTATTCTTTGGCTTTTTATTTCAGAAGTTATCAATATCCATCATCCAGTTTACTCCAAGATCACTACCTTGATTCCACATGGAGAACAGATGTGGTTCTTGTAAGTAAACTACAGAATATAATAGGAGAATATATTTTGGGACAAATGATTGTGGTGGGGGGGGGGGTTGGATGTGTTTCAATTTCCATGTACTTTGATGTATGAACTGCCATAGGCAGAAAGGAAATATTACATGTAGTGTTCATGAAAAATATTTAAGCCTGGGAACAAGTATGACATAGCTAATTTTGTCCAGTATGTTTTTGTATACTTTTCCTTTTTGAGGCATGCTTATTATTGCCCCGTTCTTTTTTGGGTTTCTAAGGAAAGAATGAGATTTTACTAATTTATATTATTTTTTTAAACCAAGTTTTAGCTCAGGTTTTCTGAGTTTTCCTACAAATACACCTATTTTTTTCACTTTGCATCTCGGGATTCCTCTTTCTCTTCATACCACTCTTGTTATGAAAATTAATGTTGTACAACTGCTATTTCTTCTCTTAGCCTTGGAGTCTTGATAATACAATTAGTGAAGAAAACAAGGCTGCCATTGAGAAGATGCTTCTGGAAGAAGAGTATCCTTTTCCTACTAGAAAGTAAAAAAAAAGCTGTAACGCAGATTTGTAAGGCAGTTATTAAGGATTATGTCTGGTTTTGTAACAATTTGTTCCTCATAACTGTTTCCCAAGATACTTTCTTTTGCCAACAGCCTCCTAATCATCTGTGGAAAAGGAGGATTGTTATTTATGTCCTTGTTGTTTAGACTTACAAGGACATAAAACACGAAGGCTCCTTTTCATAGATAAATATGACATACTTATTTGAATTAGATCAGTTGTCCTGTGTGAAGAGGAAGACCTGGGCTGTGTACTGTGATTCTTTTGTCTACCATCAGTTTTTGTGCTTCCTGGATATATTTTTGCTTTTCCCATGCCCTTAAACATACATACATACATACATACATACATACATACATACATACATACATACATACGGGACTGCTGAATATTTGAAGGTTTGATAATGAAACAACCAGGCTCATAGAGCAGCAAAGACCCCTCATCCCCAGTTACAATTTTTTAATTATTTCCTCTGTAGGAAAGAAGTCTCAAAGTAAATTTATTCTAATTTTACTGAATGCAGGTGGTGGTACAGAAAATTTTATATGTCTATGTGTTCTTTTTTTGTTTCAGTTATAAGCACATTAAGCTTTTAATTAAGTCTGATTAAATACATGTGGGATTATTTTTCTTCATTAACCAAGTGTTGCAAAATATGTGGTGTTATTACCATACTTCATGAGTATTGTATGTGCATAAGTTACAACTAATGCACATTGATTGGGTTTTGGTGTCACTGCTTTTAATAAATAATTGCCCAAAGATTCCTGTGAAAAATGTTCACTCACAATACTGTACATTCTGAAGGCCTTAATATATTTCAGATATTACTTGTCTAGCAAGTCTCTGCCAGAAAAAAATTGGCACGAGCCGAAGGAAAGTGATAAAAAATGTACAAAAAGGTAAAATTTGCTATGTAAAACTGTGATGGGCCACTAGTGTTCTTTAATGTTCTTCCTGAGCACAATGTTGTTGTTTTTTAAACAAGAATATAATATTTCAAAACATTTTCATTCTACAAGGTATAAAATTTAAAACTGAAAGTGATCAGTATACTGGAAAACATTTTAAAAATCCACACAGTAAAGATAAGTTTACAAATGTAAATGTAGAATATTAAGTAACATTTATGTTTCTTGTTTTTACTTCATAGTCCACACAAGAAAGAAACAAAAATCATGTATGTACTTCTGATACTAAACCTAAGTTGAAGGTTGTTGTTTTAGCCTTGTAGAATTTGTTGTGTTGCTTATAAATACTCTGAAATAATTGAATTTATTTGCATTCATATTGGATTGGATCCAAGATTTTATCTTGCTAGTAAGACCCTTCTGTCAGGGCAAAAGATTTTTAATATCATCCACACACTAACAACTCACAAAACAGAATGGTGGAGTGATAGGAAATCCTATATGTAAGATACTGCAAGTCACAGAGTCTTTTATCTTGAATCCAAACTCTACTGTTTAGACATGTGACATGCTTTTAAGTATTTTGTGTAAAGGCAGTTGATTATAAAAAGGTTTTGTTTTACATCCTGTTATTTAAGCACATGTGTATGAAATCAAGTATTTTGCTTTCTGATAGGGTTCGTTCACCTACAAAATCAGCAACTAGTTCACTGAAATGGACAACAGAAGAGAAGGAAAAGTTTGAAGAAGGACTGGTAAATACGATGCTATAATTTAACATAAACAGTTTTTAAAACTGTTTATACTGCATAATTGTTTAAAAAGGATCAAGAAAGTACCGGTGGTCCCTGACTCATAACCGCAATTGAGCCCCAAAATCCTTTGCTAAGCAAAACAGTTGTTAAGTGAGTTTTGCCTCATTTTATGGTCTGTCATGCCACAGTTTTTGAATGAGCCACTGCAGTTGTTTTAGTAACAGACTTGTTAAGTGAATCTTGTTTCCCTATTGACTGCTTGTTAGAAGGTCACAAAAGTTTATCACATGACCCTGGGACACCGCAACGATCATAAATATAAGCCAGTTGCCAAGCATCCTAATTTTGATCACATGACCATGGGGATGCTGCAAAGGTCATAAGAGTGAAAATGCTGTTGTAACTTTGAACAGATGCTAAAAGAATGGCTATAAATTGAAGACTATCTGTAATTCTACTTGGATCATTTGCTGCAATTTTGGTGATAATCAGCCATTCTTCAGCCTTAACATTAAAATGTTCTGTGTTGAATTAGATAAGATAACCTTTGCAAGCCAGTAGCGGTATCAGGTTCCTACACGATACAGGCCACACTGCAAACGAGCTGCGCACGTACTGTAGCTTCGTGTCTCCGACATGTGCGTGCACGTGTCCCAGTAAGGTTTTGCTTCTGGGCATGCACAGAAACAAAATCTCGCTGGATGTGCATGCATGTTTACATAAATTGCTATCTTTTCTGTAATTCCCACCTCTGAATTTATATTTACGTTTCTGCTAGGCTAAATTTGGCAGAAGATGGACAAAAATTGCTATGATGATTGGAAGTCGCAATGTTCTTCAAGTAAAGAGCTATGCCAGACAATACTTTAAGAACAAGGTAAGAAATGAATTTTCCTTGACATGATGACAACTAGTAACTGATTAGCTATAAGAAATAAATTGATGAAATCTATCAAGTGTCTAGCTTCCCTTTTAAATATTATTAATTGAACCACTGAGTGAAATAAAGCATCTCACACAAGTAGACTATCACTCATGCAGCTTCAGATTCTTCCAAATGTCCAAATTCTCTCTTTGAAACAACTGGTTGAGTTTTCATGTCTGCACCCACTTTCTCCCCCCCCCCCCCATTTTGCATATAGGAGCAATTATACAATCTAACACAAAATAAAAACTATTTCTCCTAGCTGGAATTGTTTTTAACTGGAGAACGGGGCAACACTGAGAAGTAGCTGGTTCTAGCAACTAGCAATCTTTTTTGTTTTGATTTTTTTAAATTTAGTCATGCCATGCCTAACTCTTCTTTTTTTAAAAAAATATTTTTTAAATTTTTTATCTCCACCATAAAACTATACATATATAACAACATGTGTATCTTCAATGGATAATAACATACTTATAAAGTCTCTTTCATATAAAATAATAAAAAATCCTAAATCTCAATTATTCATTCTATCTAAAGAAGAAAAGCTATATCTAATTTTAACTTTAAAACAATAGTCTAAACAGTTTTCTTCCTTTTTCAATTCTAGTACTCTATTTTAAACTCTTAATTTCCATTTTGAATCTATTTTTAATTTAGTTTTAAAGCATGTTAACTAATGCTGCTTCCTTTTCTCTTTCTGGCATCCAGGTTCTGTCAATTGTTTTTCATTTCTTTTTAAAGAAATGTTAATGTAAATCTTACATTAAATTTATCTTCCATTGACTATTTTTTATTTATTATTTTTGCTTTCAACTCATTCATAATTTCCCCAAATTTTGTAAAACCCCGAGTCTTCTTTGTTCTTTATTTTCATTGTAAGTCTATTCATTTCCGCACAATCCATAATTTTCCTTATGCTTAACTCTTCTTAATGTAACCAGGCAAAAAGTGATGGCATAGAAAAAGTGCAATTGCACATCGCTGCTCCTCTTCTACAAAGCGGTGAGGATGTTGAAAGGAAGAAGGCGACATGGGCATCGGAGCATTTAAGAGGTCGAGCGGACCCTAATTTAAATGCAGTGAAAATTGAAAAATTATCAGATGATGAGGAAGTGGACATTACAGATGGAATGGATGAACTTCTATCCTGTGCACATCAGCAAGAATCTGGAAAGTCTGAGATATTAGATGCTCCAAAAAGCCCATCCGAAGAAAGCAGTTGGGCAGAACCTGTTTTGGATTCTGCCCAACACGTATCTGCTGTTCTCTTAACCCAGGACGTTACAAAGACAAAGCAAAACGCAGACGAAACTGCAATCTCCTGCTCTGAGAATGAAGAGCATCAGACTATAAAAACAGAGAATCAGAAATGTGATGGAACAGGGACGTCTGAAAGTCCCGACTGGTTTCCTAGCCCAGAGCTTTGCGAAGAACAAAAAAATATAACTGACAGCAGCATTCATTTCCTTTCTTCTGAACACCTTGGGGAGGAAAATCAGATGGAAGCAGAGGAGCTTAAGTCACCAGATCAGGAAATAGCGATAGATAGAGGCATTATATTGGAAGAAGAGAAGCAAGCGATTCCAGAATTTTTCGTTGGGCGTCAAGCCAAAACACCCGAGCGCTATTTGAAAATTAGAAATTATATTTTAGACCAATGGTAAGTGTTTTTGATGAACCGGAAAGTCACTTCAGGTTCCTCTGACTCCTTTGGACAATAAATTTGTTGTTTTTTAAGGGGACCCAATCAATGCACACACCGTGTTGGTGAAAAGAATGCCATCCGTGATTGGATATGCAACAAACATGTTTTGTGTATTTTTGATAAGCTTGCACTATTATGTAGTGTCCATTTACAATGCAGGACTTGTTAGCCATCTATGCCCTCCCCACTATTTGTGTACCCTGATAACTTCCAGTTATTTGCAAAACTAGAGCGGTCGGATCTATGACTGAGATAGTCCTGGCAAACCTAAGGCCAATCATTCTCTTGCTGCACAATGTATCTTATATGATGGTTACAGAAATACTGTTATTTATTTATTTATTGGATTTGTATGCCGCTCCTCTCTGTAGACTCGGGGCAGCTAACAACAATGATAAAAAACAGCATGTAACAATTCAATTAATAAAACAACTAAAAACCCTTATTATAAAACCAAACATACACACAAACGTACCATGCATAACTTGTAATGGCCTAGGGGGAAGGAATATCTTAACTCCCCCATGCCTGGCGGCATAAGTGAGTCTTGAATAGTTTACGAAAGACAGGGAGGGTGGGGGCAGTTCTAATCTCCGGGGGGAGTTGGTTCCAGAGGACCTGGGCCACCACAGAGAAGGCTCTTCCCCTGGGGCCCACCAAACGACATTGTTTAGTCGACAGGACCCGGAGAAGGCCAACTCTGTGGGACCTTATCGGTCACTGGGATTCGTGCGGTATCATGCGATTCTGGAGGTAATCTGGTCCAATGCCATGTAGGGCTTTAAAGGTCATGACCAATGCTTGAATTGTGACCGGAAACTGATCGGCAGCCAATGCAAGCCACGGAGTGTTGAAGAAATGTGGGCGAATCTTGGAAGCCCCACTACGGCTCTCGCGGCTGCGTTCTGCACGATCTGAAGTTTCCGAACACTTTTCAAAGGTTATTACTATATATAGTACAGTAGGCTCTGGAACCAATTCCCCCCCCCCCCCGGATATCAGAGTTGCCCCCAACCCTCCTTGCCTTTCGCAAGCTCCTCCTCTGTCGTCAGGCATGGGGGAATTGAAATTTTCCCTTCCCCCTAGGCTTATAGAATTTATACATGGTATGTTTGTATGTATGATTGGTTCTTTAAATTGGGGTTTTTAAAATTATTTTTAATATTAGATTTGTTTACATTGTCTTTTTATTGTTGTTAGCCATCCCGAGTCTGCGGAGAGGGGCAGCATACAAATCTAATAAATAAATATTTATTCTGTCTTCGTATATAACTTAAGGCAGCAAACTTACCTAATTCTCTAACTCCTATTTTGTTCACATCATTAAGCTATAAGGTAGGGCTGGGCTGAAAAAGAATGTCCATCCCAAGGTCACCAGCTGGCTTTCACCGCTTTTTATCGTTTAAATAGAAATTCTCTAGATGCAGTGGTTCTCAACCTTTCTAATGCTGTGACCCCTTAATACAGTTTCTCATGTTGTGGTGACCCCCAACTATAAGTCTGGCACCAATTCTCCTGATGGAACTTTAAGCTGATTGGTAGGAAGGTCAGAAGGACACCCCCACTGTAAGCACCTGATTGGTTGGGTTGTAAAAATATGTTCCAAGGCACCAGAATAGAAGTTTTAGTTCCTAACACCATGGAAAATTTGTCTTTTCCCATGGTCTCAGGTGACCCCTGTGAAACGGTCATTCAATCCCCGAAGGGGTCTCGACCCCCAGATTGAGAACCACTGCTCTAGAAGAATGGCAACATCCCATAGCTTTCATGACTATGTCACCCCACCCAATTCCCAAATTATGAGATACATTTAGTTATGTCAAATCTATATTTTTAAAATTGTGATTCCACTTGGTTTTAGGGAAAGAATCAAACCAAAATACCTGAACAAGACATCGGTACGTCCAGGGCTGAAGAATTGCGGAGATGTCAATTGCATTGGACGAATACATACGTACCTGGAATTAATAGGAGCAATTAACTTTGGCTGTGGTAAAAAAAATATATCTTTCATTAGATTTACGTCTGTATCCTTTGTTTTTTAGAAAAGTCTCCAGAGCAGCTCAAAACTACCAAAGACATAGAAAATTCTACTGAACCTTTACATCTAGAAAGTACTGGTAGATTTGAGGTGGAAAGAGAATAAAGATTAGAAACAGTATTTTAAAAATAGGCTTATTGTCGTTGGAGGTCAGATGCCAATCTTATGGAATCAAGAACTCATGTGATCTTTTTCTCTCTCTTTTTATTACCTCACATTTTTATTTTTCTGCTACGCTCTGTCCTTTGTGGTAAAACAACAGCACAGCTTTTTGCATCAATTCCACTTAATTATGGTGGTAGCTTTTGTGGGCTAAAGGCCAGTTAAAAACTAAGTAAGTTTCATCAGGAATTCTGAATGTATGCATGATTGATTTGGATTCTGTATGAGGAGGTCAGATTGTTAGTTGATAATAAATATTCTATGAATAGTGTGCCAGAAAATGTAATTAAACAACTTTATCCCTGTGTAAGATATTGGAAACAAATTATTATCTTTTGATAAATTAGTTCTTTAATTTCTCTTCACTGAATTTTCTTTGCGGTCAGTGGCAGCAACGGCCCCCAAGGTTTTTTGTCTTAAGAGCTTTTCTCCCCAAATACTCCCACTTCAGATGCCAGAAGTAGGTCTCTTTGTCTTACAAATGAGGGAATCAATGATTGTTCAGAATAATATATGGAAGAGGAAGTATATGAATCCTAAATGTATTGGGATTTATTATGACATCTTGTAATAATGTCACCAGAAGAAAAATAACAGCAGAGTCAATATCTTGGTCAACTTAATTGGTATTGGCTGCTTAATCTGTAGAGTGCATGATTTGACTCTGTAAGCTATGCATAAGGATCTACTTGAATGTAGGTTTTTTAAAATGTGTCTAGAATTTGGAGTCTGAATGAAGCATTTGCTGTTTTTCTTTTAAAAAGAACACAATTGGTTGCCGTTTCTTTTCTCCTCCAGTTAGGTTTGGAGACAAATCCTAAAAGTTTCTTCCATTATTTTCCTTAATGTTGTGTAATACCTAGCTATATTTTAATATCTCTAAACAGTGATAGTGAACCTTTTTTCCGTGGTGTGCCAACGGGGGGAGCACGGGGGTAGCGCGTGTGCATGCCCACATCCATAATGCAATGCATAAGCATGTGATTCCCCCCATAATGATTCCCCCGTGAATGCGCACGCAATCCGCACACTCCTCCACCGCATGACACACCCACCCCTGCACTAGTATATCGCACGCACACGCACACACATACACACACACATTGCCTATTTTTGGTCCTGGCAAGCCTCCCTTAATATCAGCACATCTCTTACCCTAGCGGCAGATGCTCCTTCAGCAGAGACTCAGCTCCTGCGGCAGGGCTGTTTGTTCTCAATGGCTGGCTTGGGGAGTGGGGAGCTCTGCCCCCCTTTTACTTTCCAGATCAGCTCCAAGCAAGAGGTGCACAAACGTCAGGAGCTGTTACGCTGCCACCTGCACCTCTTGCTTGGAGCTGAAAAGGAAAAAAACACAGCCGAATGAGGTGGGACCTGCCCCACCCAAGTCCCTCCAAATGGGTCTCCCTACGGTAGCCTCCCAACAGTGATCCCACACAAACGGATCTTACTCTTCCAAGCATCCGATTTTTCCTGCAGCAAACGAGCATGAAAACCACTTTCCACTTCTCTGGGGGATTTCTTGCTTTTGTTCAAGATGCCGGAAGAGAAATCACACACACCCTTCCAGCCACCGAGAACAAGCAATTTTGCAGAGGAGCGGAGTCTGTGCGAAAGGATTGCTTGTTCTCAGTGGCTGGAAGGGGTGGATGCCTTGCTTTTGCCCAGGATGCTGGAGGAGAAATCACACTCCCTTCCAGCCATGCACCTGCTGCTCTCTGGGACTGCGGAGTGATTCACACTCTTCTGCTTGCAGTGGTATTCTGCAGAACAGCCGCCCTCGCCCACCATTGAAAGAAGCAGCGCTGCTGTGCTTCTCTTCTGGCTGTCCGAGCCGTCCAGGCACTCTGGACTGCAGATGTACATTGCTGTGGGCTGGAGGGCTGAGGCCACTCAAGAAGCCAGCTCAGGTGGCCGGTCCTGGCTGGCAGCTGTGCTCCCTTAGGAAATGACAGCCAGGATCCTGTCTCCACGTCTTTTGGCACACGAGCTATTCTTTGCATGCATGCGCACCAGATACCAGGCCAAGTGGCCAGTGTGCATGCGCACACTAGAAACAGGAAGATCATCTTCCCAGTGAGCGCATGCACACCAGGTGAGTTATTTCAGTTTCTGGTGCTCCTGTATGTGTGAAGACCAGCTGGCTGGTGCACCGGAAGCCGGAAGAGCAGCAGGAGATGGCTCTGCGTGCCACTTCCGGCAAGCGTACCATAAGTTTGCCATCATGGTCTCTAAATCTTGGCACCCCTTTTGTATGCTCCTATGTAGGTAGCATTGTTTATGTAACATGTAACAGCATGCTTTACAAGGCTTTGCTATTCTAAAGAGCATATACAGTGTTCCCTTGATTTTCACGGGTTCGAACTTCGCGAAAAGTCTATACCACGGTTTTTCAAAAATATTAATTAAAAAATACTTCACGGGTTTTTTTCCTTATACCACGTTTTTTCCCACCCGATGTTGTCATATGTCATCGCCAAACTTTCATCTGCTTTTAATAAATATTTTTTTTAATAAACTTTAATAAATAAACATGGTGAGTAATAATCTAAATAGTTGCTAAGGGAATGGAAACTTGCAATTTAAAGGTTTAAAGTGTTAAGGGAAGGTTTGTGATACTGTTCATAGCTAAAAATAGTGTATTTACTTCCGCATCTCTACTTCGTGGAAATTCGACTTTTGCGGGCGGTCTCGGAACGCATTCCCTGCGAAAAGCGAGGGAACACTGTACAGTAAATGAGCAAATTGATTGATTGTTATAATCTGTATTTTTCAGAGTATAAGATGCACCTCTTTCCTCCCTAAAAGAGGCTGAAAATTTGGGTGCATCTTTTTTCCCCCCAACCCTATCCAGATGCTAACAGTTTTCCCAACTCTTACCAACTTGCAGTCTTTTTCATTGCTACTCTCTCCGAAGAATGTTTTTTCCAGCCATAAGTCTTTGCAGGCTTTTTTTCATTGTTACTCCCTCTGAATAAAGTTTTTTTCAGCCCTAACCAGGGGATAAAATAATGTGCTGAAGCTGACCAGATTAAGGGTGCTAGCCAGATGAATACCTGCTAGATGCAGACCCCCCCCTCTTTCCCTCCCCCAAAACTAAGGTGCATCTTATACTCCGGGGTGTGTTATTACTCCAAAAAATATTTATTTATTGGCTCTATTTAGTCACATAAACCTCGTGATTATATGGAAATTTTAACTTGAACGATAGAATTAAAATGTGTGAAGTTAATATTGTGATCAGGTGTTTGGTTTTGACTCTGGGGCTAATTTGTTTTTTTTTAAGCTTCTGTCTTAATTGTAGACTGAAGGGCAACATCTCTTCACCTTTACAGAGCAAGCTGTGTATAATCGACCACAGACAGTTGACAAAGTACGGCCCAGGGAAGGCAAGGATGCTGTTGACGCATACCAGCTTGTGCAACGTCTGCAATCTATGGTGAGATGGAAAACAGGCTCATGTGTTTATGATCCTTTGGGTTATTTTTTCCCTCTTTCTCTTCCTACTGCATTTATTTGAGGATCATATTTGTAGGAACACAAACTTGAATACATTTTTTGACACAGTGCTGACATTTCTTTGACTTCATAAATTATATATTGGCGTTCTACTCATGTTGCTATTTTTGCAGAGATTTTTGTTAAATTATATATTGCTTTCAACCAGATCATTGGGCAGGTGTATAGTAGTGGTTATTCATTTTCAAGTCAATGTATTTAAATTTGGAGGAAAAGGAAATTACTACCGTTCTCAAAAACTGAAGCTACTAAGTTAATGCACTATACAGCTAGTCCTCGCTTAATGATGATAATTGTAGTCAGAATTCCCATTGCTAAGCGATGCAGTTGATTATGAGCAAAAAGTGATGTTATATAAATACAGTGATACCTCGTCTTACAAACGCCTCGTCATACAAACTTTTCGAGATACAAACCCAGGGTTTAAGATTTTTTTGCCTCTTCTTACAAACTATTTTCACCTTACAAACCCACCGCCGCCGCTGGGATGCCCTGCCTCCGGACTTCTGTTGCCAGAGAAGCACCCGTTTTTGCGCTGCTGGGATTCCTCAGAGGCTCCCCTCCATGGGAAACCCCAACTCCAGACTTCCATGTTTTTGTGATGCTGCAGGGGAATCCCAGCAGGGGAATCCAGCAGCGCAAAAATGGGCACTTCGCTGGCAATGGAAGTCCGGAGGTGGGGTTTCCCAGTGAGGGGAGCCTCAGTGAAATCGCAGCATCGCAAAAACACAGAGGTCCGGAGGTGGGGTTTCGAGGACTTCGGTGTTTTTGCAATGCTGCGATTTCACTGATGCTCCCTTCGCTGGGAAACCCCACCTCCAGAATTCCATTGCCAGCAAAGTGCTCGTTTTTGCGATGCAGGGATTCCGCTGCTGGGGTTCCCCTGCAGCATCGCAAAAACACAGAAGTCCAGAGGTGGGGTTTCCCATGGAGGGGAGCCTCAGGGGAATCCCAGCATTTCAAAAACGGGTGCTTCGGCTGGCAAAAGGGGTGAATTTTGGGCTTGCACACATTAATCACTTTTCCATTAATTCCTATGGGAAACATTGTTTCGTCTTACAAAATTTTCACCTTAAGAACCTTGTCCCGGAACCAATTAAGTTTGTAAGACAAGGTATCACTGTACAAGGTAAAACAAATGAGGGAAAGGCTGCCGATTTTTCCCCCTAGACTTTTAAAAGCAGCTCAGTTTGTCATCACATGACTGCAGTTTTGCCCAACTGTTTTTTCTCTGCAGTCTCCTGCTAAATCCAGCCCAT
The DNA here is from genome assembly GCF_031021105.1 of Erythrolamprus reginae. Lineage (NCBI taxonomy): Eukaryota > Metazoa > Chordata > Lepidosauria > Squamata > Dipsadidae > Erythrolamprus > Erythrolamprus reginae. The sequence continues at coordinate 81,518,926 of NC_091952.1, read as the reverse complement.
TTTATTTTTTTAATATAAATTATTTTTATTTTTTCTCCACAATTTCCATATACACATCTATGCATATACCATAAAACATATGAAAACATACATAATTATACTTTTTTATCCAATCTATCACAAATCAACATTCTATTTTGCACCTATTTTATACTGCTGTTTATCAGTCTGTTTTTCCTCTTTTCTTTGCACTCCCCTCCCTCTATTTCCATCTCTTCCTCCTACCTTCTTTCTCCTTCTCTCCCTTCCTACTTTCCCCCATCCCTTCTCTCTTCCCTTTCTGCATCCTCTTTCTCCATCTTAACCTTTCACTGAGTGATTATAATCACAATTCATCTTATATTTAATAGGCCGATAACATATTCCCATACATTTTAAAATTAACAGTGTACCTTCTAAGCTCATTGTTTTCTACAAGGGTCGCCCAGAAAGTAATCCACCACATTTTTTTTCTTCAACAATTATTTATTGAACACAAGGAAACTTACACACAAGAAAGAATGGTGCTACAGTCCTTATTTTTCCACGTAATCTCCATCCCGTTCTATGGCCTTCCTCCAGCAAGACACAAGGGCGTGTATGCCCTGCCGGTACCACTTTATACCAAGGTGGGTGTAAAGATAGACTGTTATGAGCCCACATCCCCAAAGGTTCGAGATGACACTTCTGGAGCAGAGGACGCCCAGAATCTGCTTCCTAACCCACTCTAATGCTGCCTAATCACTTGTATTAAAACTGTATTGTGTGAATGAGTAGCCTTGCTGGGCATAGTAACATGAATGGCCTTATTGGGCACAGTGATTTGAATAGTCTTTTTGGGCATAGCTGATTGTAGTAAGATAACTTTGATAACTTCTGCTTACGAAGCCATTTCTGCACTGTGGAACTCTGCCGAACCGTCTTCTAATGGCCTCACCCTCTGTGCCCAGCTAGTAACCATACTTCTAGTGACTGCAGATTCTCCATAAACTACACTAACGTTTGTGAATGTTCCCAGCAGTTTCTTTCTCCACTGTGAGAAATTCAATGACGATACGCTGCTTGTAACGTATATCACTTACAGACACCATTTTGAAACATTGCTGCAGCTACGCTATCTGTCTGAAGAAACGTAAAATTTATACATGCAGTCCTGATAATTCCAATAATGTACAGTGAACCCTCGATCATCGCGAGGGTTCTGTTCCAGGACCCCAAGCGATGATCGATTTTTGGCGAAGTAGCGGTGCGGAAGTAAAAACACCATCTGCACATGCGCAGATGGTGTTTTTACTTCCACCGCCCTTCGCCCGCCCACCCCGTTGCTCGCGCCTGGGGTTTCCCCGCGCGCGCGCCGCCCGCCCACGCCATTGCTGGGGCCGCTTCCCAGCTGGGAAGCGAAGCTGGGGTCCCCGCGCGCGCGCGCCCGCCCACGCTACGAGCGGCATTTCACCTTCCCTCCCAGGCAAAAAGATGCCGGCATTCTGGGCTGATGGGGTCGGACTTCCCAGGCGGAAGGCGTGCCCCTCTCCCCGCATCTTTTTGCCTGGGAGGGAAAGTGAAATGCCGCTCGTAGCAGCTGCTAGAGCCGCCGGCATTTCACTTTCCCTCCCAGGCAAAAAGATGCCGGGGCACGCCTTCCGCCTGGGAAGTCCGGCCCCATCATCCCAGAATGCCGGCATCTTTTTGCCTGGGAGGGAAAGTGAAATGCCGGCGGCTCTAGCAGCTGCTACGAGCGGCATTTCACCTTCCCTCCCAGGCAAAAAGATGCCGGCATTCTGGGCTGATGGGGTCGGACTTCCCAGGCGGAAGGCGTGCCCCTCTCCCCGCATCTTTTTGCCTGGGAGGGAAAGTGAAATGCCGCTCGTAGCAGCTGCTAGAGCCGCCGGCATTTCACTTTCCCTCCCAGGCAAAAAGATGCCGGGGCACGCCTTCCGCCTGGGAAGTCCGGCCCCATCATCCCAGAATGCCGGCATCTTTTTGCCTGGGAGGGAAAGTGAAATGCCGGCGGCTCTAGCAGCTGCTACGAGCGGCATTTCACCTTCCCTCCCAGGCAAAAAGATGCCGGCATTCTGGGCTGATGGGGTCGGACTTCCCAGGCGGAAGGCGTGCCCCTCTCCCCGCATCTTTTTGCCTGGGAGGGAAAGTGAAATGCCGCTCGTAGCAGCTGCTAGAGCCGCCGGCATTTCACTTTCCCTCCCAGGCAAAAAGATGCCGGGGCACGCCTTCCGCCTGGGAAGTCCGGCCCCATCATCCCAGAATGCCGGCATCTTTTTGCCTGGGAGGGAAAGTGAAATGCCGGCGGCTCTAGCAGCTGCTACGAGCGGCATTTCACCTTCCCTCCCAGGCAAAAAGATGCCGGCATTCTGGGCTGATGGGGTCGGACTTCCCAGGCGGAAGGCGTGCCCCTCTCCCCGCATCTTTTTGCCTGGGAGGGAAAGTGAAATGCCGCTCGTAGCAGCTGCTAGAGCCGCCGGCATTTCACTTTCCCTCCCAGGCAAAAAGATGCCGGGGCACGCCTTCCGCCTGGGAAGTCCGACCCCATCAGCCCAGAATGCCGGCATCTTTTTGCCTGGGAGGGAAGGTGAAATGCCGCTCGTAGCAGCTGCTAGAGCCGCCGGCATTTCACTTTCCCTCGCTGCAGCCGCGCGCCCCTCGCCTTCGCCTCACCTGACGGAGCCTTCTCCGTCCCTTTCCTGCTGCACCGGTCTGGGGCCAAGTGGGCGGGGGGCGGCCGGGACCTTGCCTGTCTCCGCCGCCCGCATCGCCCCTCCGGCGGGCCGGCCTCCCCCGCCCGGCTCTGCTGCAAGCGCACGAAAAAAAAGAGAGAAGGCTTCTACCAGAAGCCGGGGACGGCGGGCAGGGGCATGAAGGATCTCTTGCGGGGGAAAAGCCGCTAGCCAGCTTTCGGAGCTCCTCCGCCATCACCCGCTTCTGGTAGAAGCCTTCTCTCTTTTTTTTCGTGCGCTTGGCGAGGAAAGGCAGGCGGGGAGGAGGCGACGGGGCCAAAGGGGGCCGAGGGAAGCTCGGCTGCGGTCGAGAGAGAAATGGCTTGGGCTCGCCGCAAGAAAAAAAAGAGACAGGCTTTTAGTTTTGGCTGCGGGGGGAGGGAATCCCGCCGCAAGGTAAGCTTCGGGGCGGGGCGGGCGGGGGCCCTTTTGTGCCAGTCGGGGAGGCGGTGGCGGCTGCAGCAGAGGCGGGCGGGGGAGGCCGGCCCGCCGGAGGGGGCGATGCGGGCGGCGGAGACAGGCGAGGTCCCGGCCGCCCCCCGCCCACTTGGCCCCAGACCGGTGCAGCAGGAAAGGGACGGAGAAGGCTCACTGGTAGCCCTTGCCCATCGCAGCGCCTTTGCTTCCCCCCCTCCCCCGCTGGATCCGGCAGCGTGCTGAGGGGAATTGCCGCGGACTGGAGGCAGTGAGGCAGACCGGCTCCGAGGCGAGCAGCCGGAGCTGCGCCCTCCTTCGCCCGCCAGGTGAGGCGAAGGCGAGGGGCGCGCGGCTGCAGCGAGGAGCCGAAGATCCGGGCGGGGAAGACCCAGGGAAGGTTCCTTCGTCCGCCTAGCAGCTGATCTGCTCGGCAGCGCAGCACCAGCGAGGAGCCGAAGATCTTCGGCTCCTCGCTGCTGCTGCGCTGCCGAGCAGATCAGCTGCTAGGCGGCCGCTCGAGAGCAAGAGGGGGAGAGATAGAGAAAGAGAGAGAAGGAAAGAAAGAGATGAGAGAGGGAGGAAGAGAGTGTGAAAGAGGAAGAAGCAACATAGAGAAAGAGGGGGAAGACCCAGGGAAGCCTCTGCCCGGCGGGGAAACTCCACCATCTACGCATGCGTGGAAGGGCACGCATGCGCAGATGGTGGAGTTTACTTCCGGGTTGAAAACTAGCGAAATAGCCCTTTCGCGATCCTTGAGGACGCGAAACTCGAGGGTTCACTGTATATCTAAAGTTTTGCATTCGTACCATTACTGTAGGCTGAGAAAAAAAATTGTGCATTACCTTCTGGGTGACCCTCGTAGATCATATCTGGACATATAGCAGTTTATTCTAGGTATATAGATTAGATTAGATTAGATTTATTGGATTTATATGCCGTCCCTCTCCGCAAACTCGGGGTGGCTCACAACAAGGTAAAAACAATACATAATAACAAATCCAATACCCACCAATCCAATTACAATTTTAAGCTAAAAAATTCATAAAAAACAACCCCAGAATATGAAAAAACAAGCACTGCTAACCTAATGGTGCCTCCTCAAAAATCTAATTTTGTCACCTGGGTCTACCAACTTTTATTCTCCATTTTCTTCCTTATTAATCATTCTAACTTAATTTTTACACATATTCATTTTCTATCCAGTAATAAAATTTCACCCATACATTATAATATTCTGTATCATCATAATATTCAGAGAGGGGCGGCATACAAATCTAATAAATTATTATTAAATTATTATTATTATCTTCCTGTCTTTAGTTTTCATTGTAAATCTATTCCTCTCTGCACGGTCCAAGATTTTCTTAATTACTTCTCCTTCAGAGAATCCAGCCCATTTTCAAAGCTGTTTTTTTCTTTTCTTGGCTTCTCTTTTTAACACCATCTCATTTGGTACAAATCTTAAGAATTGACTAGTTTGATTCTTGAGTCTATTTGCATACTATCTCCGGGACCGCCTTCTGCCGCACGAATCCCAGCGACCGGTTAGGTCCCACAGAGTTGGCCTTCTCCGGGTCCCGTCGACTAAACAATGTCATTTGGCGGGACCCAGGAGAAGAGCCTTCTCTGTGGCGGCCCCGACCCTCTGGAACCAGCTCCCCCCAGATATCAGAGTTGCCCCCACCCTCCTTGCCTTTCGCAAGCTCCTTAAAACCCACCTCTGTCGCCAGGCATGGGGGAATTGAAATTTTCCCTTCCCCCTAGGCTTATAGAATGTATACATGGTATGCTTGTATGTATGATTGGTTCTTTAAATTGGGGTTTTTTAGATTATTTTTAATATTAGATTTGTTTACATTGTCTTTTTTATTGTTGTTAGCCGCCCCGAGTCTTCGGAGAGGGGCGGCATACAAATCTAATAAATAAAATAAATAAATAAATACTTTCCCCCCAATGGTAGATTGGAAAGAATAGGTAGAGTTGGAAAAGAGGCCCAGCATGGATTCTGTTTTTTTTCCCCCCCAGTCCCTTCATCTACAGTTTCTGTAGGAGTTTTCTGTAGTTTTTTTTCTGCATTGCATGGTTGCATGCGGAATTAGGAAACGAGGCTGGAAAGTAGAGAAATGGGTCAGATTGGATCAGCTAAAGTTCATGTGTCATCTATATTCATCAGCTGGTAAGGAGAGTGGCAATCTGCATCACTGTACATTGCAATATTTTTGTGACAGTCCTTCATAAATTATGAAGAGAGCTTGCTGCCCTTGGTATACTTGAATAGACGTGTGAGTGCATTTCTGTTTGGTGCAGCGTACGAGGAGGCGACGAGTGAGAGACCCATGGGGAAACTGGTGCGACGCCAGAGATTTGGAAGGACAGACGTTTGAGGTAATAACATTTTAGACTCATAAACTTGCTTGAGTACATATAGAGCTAGGAGGATACCTTTTCGTGGAACACATTTCAACCACTTGTAGCCATGCCTCCAGGTGGGTCTTTCCATGTCCGGAGGTTGATGGAAAGGATGTTGAATGCCCCTCTTGATTGTTAGAATATCACTCCAACTTTGGGGGTTGTGTGAAGGTAGAGTTGGGGGAAAAACAGAAAAGGAAAAACGGGGGGGGGGGGGGGGTTTCCAAAGGAGTTTGGGGGGACGGGACCTTTTTCCTCCAATTTTTCTGGGTTTTCTCCAGGTTGGGTGGTTTAGAATAATGCACAGGGGCCACAGATCTGTAGCCCTTAAAAGTTAGAGCTCAGAAAAGGGAATATTTTTCATTTGACCATTAAAACATTGAACATGACATTTAACTATTAAAATCAAGTATGGGATTTTTGTGTTTTGAGATTGTATACCTCATAAGAAATTCAGAGTTGTGGCCATATTATTATATCTGTAAGCTTCTTTTGAATGCCCTATTACTGAGCTAGTGTGTGCTTTGATCTTGTTGATTATGACTTTCCAAGGCTTAGATAGCCTATGGATCAAAGTGCCATTGAGACCCAGTTTGGTATTGTGAGTTACGTGCTGGGCTATAGAACAGGTGTTTTGGAGTTCTGGCCCTCCCATAGCCGCGAAAGCCACCTAGATGTCTTTGCACTGGTCACTTTCTTTTAGTCCAAGCTATCTCACAGGTTTGTTGCTGTGCGGAAAATAGGAAATGGGAACCTTAGTTACATATGCCATCTTGAGTTGACCATAAATAAGGACGAACTAAAACTAAAGCAGACATACTTGGCAGAACAGTATATTATAAATTTAAAAATTGTCCTAACACAATCTACCAATGGAAAACTGCAGAAGGTTCATTCTTTTTACTGAGAGAAATTGTTTTGACTTCTATAGAGGGGATATGAGTGTTCCTGACACTTATATAAGTGCATTTGGCATAATGCTAGTTTAATTGTGGTAGCAGCTGTTAGCATTGGCTAGTGGGACAACTGAATTAAGCATTCTCCAGCTGACTCATTTCTTTGAGCGTAAGTATGTTTAACACTCGGTATTAGGTGGCAAAACATAATCCATATATTTTGTTTTTAGCATCTCTCTGCTGAGGAGCTAGAAAAGAGGAGAGAAGATCAAAAATATAAACTATCAAAAGCATTTAAAGGACAAAGACACACCAAAAGGTTTTTTTTTTAACTTTGTAAAATCTCTTTTGGAAAAAATTGATGGATGATATTTTAGGTTTGAAAGTTTTCTGTCAGAAGAATTTAAGATTAGTATTTGAGTTAAATTCATGCCACCCACGCTGCAGTAAAAAAATTGAAATATGCCCATGGAATTTTTCCCCTTATATATCAAAGTGCTTATTTGAACCATTCATGAACACTTGGGATATTGGAATTGAAACTAAAAAATAAAGAAATTATGCAGCATTAAATATTTTCTTTAAATTTTACAATTTAAGGCATTTCTTTTTTCACTCCATAGTTCATTTGATCCCTTTCAGCTGATCCCTTGCTGTTCCTACACAGAAGAAAAACCAGTAAGTATGATTTAGGAAAGATGAACAAGTTTTAGTTTCCTTAAGCAAACTTTTCTTATAGGTTTTTATCTTTTCAGGAGCCATTCAAAGTGGCAGTATCTGCAGAAGCACTTCTGATTATGGATTTGGTAAGGCTTGTTCTATTGAAATACCTCTCAAAATCGCTTTAAATTAGTTAAAAGAAAAGTTTAAGTCACGATTAAATAAAATAGCAATCTTTTTGGTGCATTATAAATTTATATTAATTAACTAATACTTGATGTAACTAAAATGGATTCTGCTATCCTGGTTAAATGCATACATTTTAGTACATGTTTAAGGTTCTTAATACGGATTTAGAGTGGAAATAAGCCTATTTTTGTTTTTATTGGCAGTTATATTAAAAAATAATGATGTTTTGATGTCTCTGAGAGAGTATCATAATTATGCCTGCAAATAAGTTTGTCTCAAATATGTGCTTTATATGACATCTTACATATGACACGTCTCATATAAGCTTCATCTTCTAACATATTTTCCTGCTTGGTTTACTTGTTTATCAACTAGGGACAGTAAATAAAACATATCAGTATACTTTTCCCTCTCTGAGGAGTTTGGTCAAGACAGAAACTTCTCATTTACAATTTTTCCATTTGTAACAATTCAAGAGACTGCAACTTTCATAGAGCTTTATCCTTGGAACAAACTTCCAGCATACGTGATAGATAAATCCACAGTAACTGAATTTAAACATGCCTGGGATAAACATATATCCATCCTAAGATAAAATACAGAAAATAGTATAAGGTCAGACTAGATGGACCACGAGGTCTTTTTCTGCCATCAGACTTCTATGTTTCTATGTTTCTATCACATAGGTTTCCAGTGTCTCTAAGTACAATACTTATGAAAATACCGTTTTCCCCAAAATAAGACACCCCCTATAATAAGCCCTGTTGGGTTTTTGAGTGCATGGCAGTAAGGCCAAGCGCTTATTTCAGGTTCAAAAAACGATAAGATGGGGTCTTATTTTCAGGGAAACATGGTAATTGGGATAAAGTGTCCCAATCTTTATAATACTACCTGATTTTTTCTTTTCTAAACATGATGAGGAGAGAATGAGAATGGGCAAAGACTGCCAACACTTTACGAATGACTGTTGAATGAGTATTATTATTTTCCTGTATTTTTAGCATGCTCATGTTTCAATGGCAGAAGTGATTGGTTTGCTAGGTGGAAGATATTCTGAAGCTGATGGAATAGTTGAAGTAAGTACCATATTTATTTTTAATTTTAAAAGGGCTTTTACCAATTCTATGGGGATGCTTTCCTATATTTCCTCTAGGGAAATAGAGAAACAGGGAAACAGTTCTGTTATTACTTCGGGAAATAATTTGGAATACAACTTTGTTAGAATTTATAGCAATACAACCAGCACACATGTAAAGAATTCAGCAGGATTCATTTATATAAGGAACTGCTTTACATACAATGATATAAATCATGATGCACGTATACAATACCCATGTAGCAGAAACCGCAACTAGAACTTAGAATCTAGAAGCACAAAATCAGCATAATCACAGAAGCTATATTGCAAGGACAAAGCAACTATTATATACAAATAAGTCAAGCTAAGCTACACCCAAGCTCCAAGCCATCTGGATCACCAAATAGTTCCCATTGGCTGACTTGTTACCATATCTATTCCAATTCATACACTCTCATACACTGACGAGAAATGAGTTACAGTGGACTAAATTGAACCAGAGTATATTAAAGTATCCATTTAGTAGCATCATCTTAAGAGCTTGATCGCTGTATATTTGGAACTCAGATGCCCATTTTAAAATAGAAGATGTTATTCAGAATTTTAAAAAACCCATTCATCTGTAGCATCCCTATTAAATCCTCCACATTTGTTAACTTACAGGTCTGTGCAGCAGAACCCTGCAATAGCCTTAGTACAGGCTTGCAGTGTGAAATGGATCCAGTATCTCAAACTCAAGCATCAGAGATACTTGCTGCTAGAGGTTATAGTATCATTGGATGGTACCATTCTCATCCTGCCTTTGACCCTAATCCTTCCCTACGTGATATTGATACCCAGGCAAAATACCAGGTAATCCCTGTTGAATGAAAGAGATAAAACTTAATAACTGTTAGAAATAATGTTGCTTATTTATTAGCCATATACAACTTTGAATAATAAAACCGCGATATGCCACTGTTATCGATACATTTGCATCCTGATTGATTATATGCAGAGTAGGAAAAGTATATATTTTTGTTCATTGCATTCTTATTTTTCTCCAGAGCTATTTTTCCAGAGGTGGCTCAATGTTTGTTGGAATGATTATAAGTCCTTACAATCGAAATAATCCTCTTCCATATTCTCAGATCACTTGTCTTGTGATTAGCGATGAGACTAGTTCGGATGGATCCTACCGTAAGTGGTTTTTAAAATAATCCTCTCTGTTATGGGTTCTATTTCAATGTGTTTTAAAAGCAGGCTTTGGAGAGATAAGAGAAAGAGCCACTATAATTAAGCTGTGCTTAATTAGAAACCTTGGGGGTGGGGAAGAAAAATATATGCTAGTTTTTACAAACGGAACGTTAATTAATGAATTTGAATCTAAGCACCGAGGGGCTAGTGTTACAGGAATCTGTGACCTGCATTTGCATTGATAGTGAAGCAAGCTTTGGGGGTGAAAGTAAGTAAGGATTCCCCTATCTAAATACCAGCCTTTATTGTAGACCAGCTCTCCAACACCTCAAAAATGCCCATGAAAATTGGAAATAGATATCAGTTTTAAGAGTATCTAACTAAAATCTGGATCGTGTTGCAAATATACTACACCCAGTTGTTCAGCCTTGTGATTGACAATGCAGCATTTATAGGCATATCAATGGTCATAACATCTATACACCCCAAATTGAAATTACACATTTTAAAAAATATACTGCTCAAAAAAAAAAGGGAGCACTTCTCAAATAAAAAAATATGCTGCTCAAAAAAAATAAGGGAACACTCAAATAACACATCCATGAATGAATGAAATATTCTCATTGAATACTTTGCTCTGTACAAAGTTGAATGTGCACAACAGCATGTGAAATTGATTGTCAATCAGTGTTGCTTCCTAAGTGGACAGTTTGATTTCACAGAAGTTTGATTTACTTGGAGTTATATTGTGTTGTTTAAGTGTTCCCTTTATTTTTTTGAGCAATGTATTTTAAAAATAAGACCAAAACTAACAATTGAAAAAAAATCCTATAATACTTCCTGGAGACAAAAATGTGCAAAATTATAGTATATTGTTCGATTTGGGTCTTTTGTTAAAAGCATACTTAACAAAGGGGGGCATCTGCGTAATTACCCTTGTGCCTGGCACCTGAAGAGTTCAGTTGTTTCGTTTCTTGTTTGTACTAGAATGATAAAACTCAGATTCAATCTGAAGTTCACAAAATGTCAGATGGTTGCTAGCATCTGCTTGACTACATTCAGTAACTAGTGCAGTATATAAATTATCTTTTTGTCTTTAATGGTCTAGAATCTAGATAAATGAACATATGGTTGTCTAAGTATCTGAAATGCCTGTGTACAGGAAAATGGTAGAAAGTAGATTTGGGGGCTTGAGTAATTTAGTTAAACCCGGTTCTTAAAAATATTATCAGCAGAGCAGCCTGGTTAAATTGGAAAAGCTAAGCAATAAGAGAACTTGCCTGTGGATTTTTAAAATCTGTATCTAGTGTTTAATCTCTTGATATTATCAATAATCCTTTGCAAATTGATATCCAAAGCATGAAGACAATTGAAGTTTGTATAAATTGTAGTATAGGATTATCTGTGATAGAAAGAGGGGAGGAAAAGAAATTAATATCAATTTCAATAATTAAAGGTTTGAGCATCCAAGATGTCGAATGTTTCCAGTTATAATCAAATGGCTTTATAGTTTGTATAATACATCTCATTTTTGAAATTAACAAGGCATGCATTTTCTGCTCAATTATACTATGGACAAGCAATTAAATGAGCAATTCGACACAGATTTGAACCTGATTTTAGAACTTAAGCTAATTTGGTCTGTAATTAAGATAATTAGATCAAGGTCTTGATGTTATAAACTAGTGTTGTGCATTTTTTTTATCAGAACAAATAAAGAAAAGTAAACAATAAAGTTTAAATCAAAGAAAGCAGCATTTTTGTATATTATTATGAATAATGTGATATATGTTTTAATGGCTTACAGGCCTGCCATACAAGTTTGAAGTGCAACAAATGTTGGAAGAGCCTCAGTGGGAGATAGTTTTAGGAAAAACACAGTGGATAATTGAAAAATACAGACTGTCTCATAGGTGTGTAGCTGCTTGCATTTTGGAATCTTTCAAGTTAGTCCAAATTAGTATGTTTTTCAATAAAAATCACTTTTATGTATCCACTGACATTGTCTTGCCATGTTTCATTCAATAGTTGTGTGCCCATGGATAAAATCTTCCATAGAGATTCAGATCTAACGTGTTTGCAGAAGGTAATCATTATAAAATTCTTTGTTTCTCACCTGAAATTTCAGGCAGCATAATTGTGCCTAGTTACTATAGAAATCTTGAGTTGGATTCTGATTTCAATAGACTTGTTCTAAATGTGACAGCTCATGGCATTAGTTTCCAGTCGTTTGTGTTAAGTGTATCTAAATCTGGATCCAACCTGTTAAATTTATTTATTAGATTTGTATGCCGCCCCTCTCCGCAGACTCGGGGCGGCTGACAACAGTGATAAAAACAATACATGGTAACAAATCTAATAATTAAAATCTAAAATAACAATTTAACATTAAAAAGTCTAAAAAGAAAAAAAAACCTCCAGTATATAAAATACATACAATATTAGAGAAATCATGCTAAAAATCTGTGAATTGGTGGTTATGTATTTACATATATTTACCAATTCTTTGCTGAGGCTTCCAAACAACTTCCTTTGATAAAATACTGAAATAAATGAAAGTTTTGAAAAATAAAATTCTCTTGGTAAAGTAAACTTGTCTTTAGAAATCTAGGATCTGGCTTTCTTGATTTTCATCAAGATGTATAAACCTTAAATATCTTAAAATGGTCAGAATTCTACCCCAACATTGTAGAAATGAATGTCTGCACACTGAGTCTTTTCACTATTGCCTTTTCCCATCAGTTGTAGTCTACATGATGTTGTTTACAATGATCTGTTGATTACATGAATTTGACATACTTCTACTTGAGGTTCTTCAGGTTTAGGGAGATCCTGTTTTTTAAACAGATATTTCACTTGGCACACAAAGCTTCCTCTGTGAAACAGTTGAAAAGTGAGGAGCAAGAGGTAGATTATATCTAATTCCATAAATTTTTAATGGTTCCTTTATTTGAATCAATGGAACTAAATATACTCTTATCATTCATTCAAGAGTCTGATTCACACTATACAGTAGACTGGGCTAATCAAAATAGGCTTAGCAACATTTCTAAACATCAATCACTATTTCAAAAGCCTCCAATCACCAACCAACACGCCCCCCACCGGCTGTAAATTCAAACTCCATGTAGACTATAACATGCTGCATAGTGAAATCCTTATGGAAATTTTGATATTATTATTATTATTATTATTATTATTATTATTATTATTAATTAGATTTGTATGCCGCCCCTCTCCGAAGACTCGGAGCGGCTCACAACAATAGTAAAAACAATGTCAAAGAACAAATCTAATATTAAAAAGAAACCCATATAAAACCCCTCATTTAAAACCAAACAGCACATACATACCAATTATAAAATATAAAAGCCTAAGGAGGTGTCTCAGTTCCCCCATGCCTGGCGATATAGGTGGGTCTTGAGTAATTTACGAAAGACGAGGGTGGGAGCAGTTCTGATCTCCGGGGGGAGTTGATTCCAGAGGGCTGGGGCCGCCACAGAGAAGGCTCTTCCCCTGGGGCCCGCCAAACGACATTGTTTTGTCGACGGGACCCGGAGAAGGCCAACTCTGTGGGACCTTATCGGCCGCTGGGATTCGTGCGGTAGCAGGCAGTTCCAGAGATACTCTGGTCCAGTGCCATGTAGAGCTTTAAATAAATGATGTAATAAGAAGCATTAGTGTTGCAACTCTCATTTTAACAAGTCTCACAAAATTTACCTCAGTTCAATGAAAAAGAGGCAGAGAAGCATAGAACACATTTCTTGGAGACATGTTTGCGAAGCTATTGATATGGCTTTCTATATATAGAACGTTTGCATTGGGTAATGTTTGACATACCTCTAGCAGAAGTATTTGAAGTACAAAATACATTAACAAGCTGGCTATTTGTCATGAAGAATGTTCACAAAAACAATTTATTGAATCTGTGGTATACATTTGTGAGTACAAGTAAATAAATTTAGACATAAGGCCTTTGTTTGGTTAAATAATCATAGTAAATGCATATTTGCTCACCCTGTTACCCCCATAACTCCTAAATGTTATTTCAGCTACTCTGACATTATTTTTTGTCTTTATTCTCCTATTTTAAAACTAGCTTTTGGAGTGCATGAGGAAGACTCTGGACAATGTAGCCAATAGCTTCATTGCGGAAGAATTCCTGACACAGTTAGAAAACCTGTTCCTTTCAGCCTACCAGAATGAAGAATGGACCGATACTGCTGAGGAAAATAGCATGTGTCCAAATGACCTGCCAACATGATAACACTGGAAAGAAAAATTGACCACTTTATAATGAAGTGGCCATCGTTGAGAGTAACTGAATCCAGTGTGGTTGAAGAAAATTACTGTTAATGAAAGGCAGTACGAAGCAATCATGGTGAACTATCTGACCTCTGGCATAACTTCTAATCTTCTAAAATTACAGTTATACAGCAGGAAAATGAACCATTTACCAGCCCACTACTTAGGTAGAAGCTGTCCATCGCTCTAAAAAATTGAAGTGATAATGTTTTACATGGACCAGGCGCTATTAGCTCAATGGTGAAATAATTATATTGCTATTCTGTTTAGGAAAATCCACCATGTTATGTTTAATGTATATTCCCTAGAGGCTGTCAAGTGCATTTCTTCTATTTTATAAAATAAGCTATACCATATCCCAAAGGTTCTTTTTCAAGAGGCAACTGGACTTTTTTGTGGGTTTTTTTCAAGACGTTTTACTTCTCATCAAACAAGCTTCTTGAATGAGAAGTGAAACATCTTCAAAGAAAAACTGGAAAGTCTTCAAGACTTCTTGAACAAGAACCTTTGAGGCAACCATGATCTGGATGACTGAAAATCTCTGCAGACAGCACGCTATGCCATATTTTCAGTGAAGGGCTACCAAACTTTTTACTACCACACTGTGAGCGTGGCTTATGGAGGACGCCCTGCATTTTCTTTCAACATCTTTCAATGCAAATTGGATGCTCTGGGGTGGAGCTCCATTTTCACTGCCCCACTGCGTTCCCCCCCGGCAGTAGCCCACCCTTGCATATTTTATAAAATACGCTTTACCATATCCTTCTGAAAAGGCAGCAATCAGTTTAAAAACGTATCAGAATTATGGATAATCTCAGCCTTTCATTTCTTGGTTGTTGATTCATGCCGATAGTATTTGAAGCGGAAATTAAGGTTGGGTTCATCTTTGTACTACATTGTGTATAACTGAATTGAACTGAACAGAAACAGATTTGTGGAATTTAGTATGTCTATAGCAGTGATGGCGAACCTATGGCACGGGTGCCACAGGTGGCACTCGGAGCCGTATCTGATGGCACATGAGCTGTTGTCCTACCTCAGCTCCAACGTGCATTGTGTGCTGGCCAGATGATTTTTGGCTCACCCAGAAGCTTTTGGAGGGTGTTTTTGGCTTCCAGAGAGCCTCTGGAAGGATGAGAGAGGTTCTTACCCTTCCCCAGCACCAGGGAAGATTTTGGAGTCTGAGGAGGATGAAACACAGCCTATTGGGCCCACCAGAAGTTGGAAAACAGGCCATTTCCGGCCTCCGGAGGGGGTGAGGGAAGTTCTTTTCGCCCATCTCAAGCATTGAATTATGGGTGTGGACAATCACGCATGCATGATAGTATGCACACACGAGGGAAAAAAGGTTCACCATCACTTGTATAGAATAAGATATTCTTAATGGTATGGATCTGAGAAAAGAAACCAAAAAACAACACCCCCAATTCTTATTCAAGTTCTAAACTTTGGACCCACAACATTAAATGCATATATACAGTAATACAAGGGAGAAAGACTTTGTCTAAAGGCATAGTAGAAAGTAATCTGAAAAATTACTTTACAGATCTATTTCTTTTTAATTTGGATAACATCATCTCTAGGCTAATGTGCTGTATCTTCATCCCAGCCTTTCTTGTTCCATTGTGAAGCCACGTTCCTTCAATTGTGATTGTGGTGGTGTGCAAATTGTGCAAGTACTGCTGAATTGTGAATTTATAGCTCTTTCTCACTGAAAGTCAGCACGTATTTGATTTAGTTGATTGTATGTATGGCTCCTATATCATACCGTGCCGTATAGAGTTGCTTTGATATGAAGTCTAGTCCTTACATTTGTTCCATTTCCCAGGCTTATATGTCAAATTGCATGTGATATTATGACTTGTATGTCCTACTGAGATCCTAGCATGGCACTGAAACCACTGATTTCTAGAAGGAAAGAAAAACCTCCTAAAATATATATGGAATTTGCAAGTCATTGCAATATCATTTTATTTAAAAATGTTTACATTTTTATTGTGTGTAACGAATGTTGTAAATAGTGTGCCTTTGTACAGAAAAAATGGCTGAACTATTTTACTTTCATGTAAAATCGTGGTACAAGTATATTTGCCCATTGTGTGTCCATTTTTATTTGGAAGTGAAAGGAATTAATAGAAGAGGCTTTTCCTGGTAATGTTGTATCTCCTTAATGACAAGATTTCCTTGTTTCAAATTAGGCTAAAAGGAACTTTTCATATAAAAGAAACGTAATACTGTACATGGTAGGTTTCTTTGTGGTTGACTCGTAGGATTGCATTTCAGAGCTGAGGGGCAGAGCAGTTCCATCAGACCTAGCTTATGCTGTCAATTGCAAACATATTCTTAAAAAGCACATTGTAGGTTTCTAGCTGCACCTGCTGCAAAATTGGGATTTTTAAAAAAGAAAACCTGTTGACTATTCATCATGTATAAATATTCCATAAAGGACTTATCACTCCGGCCATTAAAAATGGGTGCCTGAGTAATTGTGTGCTGTAATTAGAAACAACTTATTTATAATGACTTTCTATGGAGACTCTATAACTTGCTGCCGAAGAATAGCTATTGCTCATAAAGGCCCGTAATTGATTGTGCTTCAAACTTGGGACAGAGCCACTAGAGGGCGCTATGCAACAACGGATGCCTAATAAACTCCCGTGGGGCCTAGAGAATAGTACTGCACTCTTCTAATTACTCAGAATTTAACTAAACAAAAACAGTGTTTTATAAAACCATATAGCTGGGAGGAACCTGCTCCAGAAATCTCACTTTTCCACATCATAGAAATTTGAATAATGGGATTGGGATTTCACTATTCCCACAACTCATTCTGAGGGGAAAAAAGCTTAGAGCTTGAATCGTTGGACTGCTGCTGCCTTTTATTTAAAACAACATCAAAAACAGGAGAGTTGGGATATGCAGGTGAAATGTCAGTTAGTCTTCTCCGCTAATCTTCATTTGCCAAAACGGCCATCATTTTCCTTTCAAATGTACTGTACAAAAAGACAAGCAGAGTACATATTTATGAGGTAAATGGAGTCGGGCAAAGTGCTTTCTGCAAAGAGAGATTAATATAGGCCAGTGATGGCTAACCTTTTCGACACTCAGTGCCGAAATTTGGAGCACACCGGAACCCGGAAGAGAGAAGCTGGCTGGGGTACATGTGCAGGGCGACCTGCTGCTCTTCTGGGTTCCATTGTGCACATGTGCACCAGTTAGCTACTGTTTTCTGGGTTTCGGCACACGCGCCAACCAGCTGGTCTTTGAATGAAGATGAGCTTACCGGTGTACATATGAGCGCCAGAACCTATAAGATAATAAGCGGCTCACAACAGCAGTAAAACAATATAATACAAATTTAATAGTTAAAACTGACTAAAAACCCACTATCTTAAAAAAAACAATACTATACAATCACAACCACACATATCTTAATGGTCAGAAAAGGGGATACATTAATTGTCCCATGTTTGGCGACATAGATAGGTTTTCAAGGTCTTGCGAAAGGCGAGGAGGATGGAGGTAGTTCGAATCTCCGGGAGGAGTTGATTCCAGAGGGCCGGGGCTGCCATGGAGAAGGCTCTTCCCCCAGGCCCCGCCAGATGACATTGTTTAGTCGATGGGACCCGAAGGCCAACTCTGTGGGACCTAATCGGCTGGTCACCACGTGTGTGTGCACATAGGGCTTTGTGTGCCACTTCTGGCACACATGCCATAGGTTCGCCATCACAGCTATAGCCAGTGTGTGTAGCAATAGCATTTAGATTTATATACTGCTTCACAGTGCTTTGCACCCCCTCTGTAAGTGGTTTGCAGAGAGTAAGCATATTGCCTCCAACAATCTAGAGCAGTGATTTTCAACCTTTTTTGAGCCACAGCACATTTTTTAATTTACAAAATCCTGAGGCACACCACCAACCAAAATGACAATCTAACACAGTACATTTTATACATATAGTTAAAAGAAAAAGGTCAAATATCTATACACACCATCAGGATAGATATAGCCAGCTGAGGCTGAGGCTTCATCTAGTGGTGGCAACATTTACCTCCAGTCCTGACCAGGATTAGAAGTCGGGACCATGGGGAGGAGTAGCAGCTTCAACTACTCACCACGGCCATACAATGACAAGTACGCGGTAGCCCGAGTGGGGACCTTTCGTGGTATGGATGAGAGGCGGCCTGCTATTGGTTCATCGCTAGTGGTCGGGATGAATCCTAGAAGGTGATTGGCCAGTGAGCGTTCCCTGTGCCTCCACTCTTCCTGTCGCTGATAGCTGGAGGGATTGTGAGGGGAATGTTTATGTTCTAATGGAGACGGCTGGCGGCGGGGCGGTTAAATGGCCTCTACGGGCTGTATCCAGCACGTGGGCCATAGTTTGGGGACCCATGTTTCCCCACGGCACATCTGACCATGTTTCACGGCACACTGGTTGAAAAACACTGATCTAGAGTATATTTTTTGTGTGTTTTACATGGGGTGGAAGTCATCATCTTACTGTAGCAGACTATTAATGAAACAAATTTTCCCTTTCTTTCCCCCTCCCCTTATCAGCTGTCAAAATCTGACCTTAATGTTTGGAGTAGCCATCAAAATAGATTTTGAGCTGTATGAAGGAAAAATCTGTACTGTCAGCAGGAAAACTTTTTAGGAAAGCATAAACCTGGATGCAACACTGATTTTTTTAGAAAACGATAGTCGTGCTATATTTCTCCAAATGTCTCCTCTTTTTGCTCTAGTGAAATTGGCATTTTCTTGTAAGTGGTTGGTTTTGTTTGTTTTTTTTTCTTCTGGTGAGAAGTAGCTGACTTGACAATTGTAAACTGAGCCTCCTCATTTTATCTTGTTGTGAAATGGATGTTGGGTCAGGAAAAACCTTAAAAAGAAATTGTTCTGTCGATTTCGCCTTTGCGCTTTATACTAAGCTTCCTGCAAAAGCTGCTAAGAGAACAGAATGGCCTGATTCGGTTAATTTGGGAGCTTGACATAAATTTTGAAAATGACTGAACTAGCTTGTTTCATATTATAGTATATGAAACTTGCTTCCCAGTTTGGGATGGATGGAGCTTTTTGTACTGGACATCAAATTTTTTGAATGGGAAATATTTTGCATATCCCATACCATTTTTTTGGTTAATTGGAAAGCCTGAATATAGCAGCCATTATGTGAATGTTGGTTATGACCTTTAAAGCCCTTCATGGCATCGGACCAGAATATCTCCGAGACCGCCTCCTGCCGCACGAATCCCAGCGACCGATTAGGTCCCACAGAGTGGGCCTTCTCCGGGTCCCGTCAACTAAACAATGTCGGTTGGCGGGCCCCAGGGGAAGAGCCTTCTCTGTGGCGGCCCCGGCCCTCTGGAACCAACTCCCCCCGGAGATTAGAACTGCCCCTACTCTTCCTGCCTTCCGTAAACTCCTTAAAACCCACCTTTGCCGTCAGGCATGGGGGAACTGAAACATCTCCCCCTGGGCACGTTTAATTTATGCATGGTATGTCTGTGTGTGTGACTGTTAGCATATGGGGTTTTTTAAATATTTAAATATTTTAAATTTGTCTGATTGCTTATGATTTGTTTTTACATGTTGTGAGCCGCCCCGAGTCTTCGGAGAGGGGCGGCATACAAATCTAAGTAATAAATAAATAAATAAATAAATATATCTATAATATACTCAACGTTCTCTCTATAGCTAGCGTCTAAAGCTCCACAAGTAATTTCTAATCAAAAGCTTTGTTTACATACTGCACTGAAACACATACATTGATGAACATGATCATATTGCTAGGTCTCCCCCTCTGGCTCCTCAGAGTAGAAACAGTTAAGGAATAAGGTTGAGGGTTTGCTATTACCCATAGGAATAGCAAGCACCCTGATCAATAGAAAGTGTGTCCTTGCTGGATCTGATCAAACAGAATTTATTTATTTGTTTGTTTGTTTATTAGGTTTGTATGCCGCCCCTCTCCGAAGACTCAGGGCAGCTAACAACAATAAAAAGACAATGTAAACAAATCTAATATTAAAAATAATCTTAAAAACCCCAATTTAAAGAACCACTCATACATACAAGCATACCATGTATAAATTCTATAAGCCTAGGGGGAAGGGAAATTTCAATTCCCCCATGCCTGATGACAGAGGTGGGTTTTAAGGAGCTTGCGAAAGGTAAGGAGGGTGGGGGCAACTCTGATATCTGGGGGGAGCTGGTTCCAGAGGGTCGGGGCCGCCACAGAGAAGGCTCTTCTCCTGGGTCCCGCCAAATGACATTGCTTAGTTGATGGGACCCGGAGAAGGCCCACTCTGTGGGACCTAACCGGTCGCTGGGATTCGTGCGGCAGAATAACAGAGTTGGAAGAGACTTTGGAGATATTCTTGTCCAACATCCTCCTCAAACAGGAGACACTACACCACACCTGACAAATGGCTGTCTAGGGTCTTTAAAAGCTTTCAACGAAGGAGCACCCACAACTTCTAAAGGCAAGCCACTCCATTGGCTTATTGTCCTCTTATGAGGAATTTTCTCCTTGGCTCTATGTTGCTTCTCTCCTTGGTTAGTTTCCGAGCGTTGGTTCCTATCTTGCCTTCTGGTGCTTTGATAGATAGGTTGACCCTCTCTTTTTGTGGCAGCCCGTCAAATATTGTACCACTGCTATCATATCACCTCTAGTCCTTTTCACTAGACTAGACATGCCCAACTCCTGCAACTGTTCTGTTCTGTTGTTGCTGTTCTCTGCGCTCTTTCCAGAGTCATTTTTAATACATTGTGAAGAAAACTGGATGCAATATTGCAAGTGTAGGCTTACCAAGATCTTATAAAGTAGTACTAATCCTTCACGTGGTCTTGATTCTACCCTCTGTTAAAGCAGCCTAGGACTGTGTTGGCTTTTTTGACATTTTCAGTACGCTGCTGGTTCATATTTAAGTGATTGTCCACTAGCACTCCAAGATCCATCTTGCAGATACTGCTATTGAACCAAGTTTCACCTAATTTGTACCAGCATCTTACTTTCCCCTACACCAGAGGTCTTCAAACTTGGCAACTTTAAGACTTGTGGACTTCAACTCCCAGAATTCTCCAGCCAGCATGGCTGGCTGGAGAATTCTGGGAGTTGAAGTCCACAAGTCTTAAAGTTGCTAAGTTTGGGGACCTCTGCCCTACACTGAGTTTTATTTTGTTGGATAGATGATGGTGTTGATGTACTTCTCATTCAGCTGCCCAGTAGTCAATCTGATAGAAGTGAACTCTGGCCTGGTCTCAAAAGACCTGAACATGTGCCTTTTCTGACATTTTCCTGCATATCACAGTATCAGGGAGATAGCTCTTTTCTTCCACAAAGAGACTTTTGTAGAGTTGGAGGGAAAAGATTTAAAAAAAGAGAGATTACCTGCAATCTCTTGGAGGCTGAAGTCTTCACCCATCTATTTGGTTCTGGATGAGAGCTTGGAATATATGGGGAAAGCACAGTGAACCAAGTAGGATATCAATCTCAAGAGATTTCCCATAAGTACTTTTAATAGTACCTGAACATGCTTTAAAGCAGGGGTCACCAACCTTTCAGACCTTAGGGACCACTAAAATCCATAATTTTAAATCCCGGGGACCACTAATATCATCTACCTAATCACTGGCTGGGTCAGTAGGTGACCATGTGACTGGGTGGCCATGACCAACTCAATGTCACTCACATCAAGGGGCGCCTCGCCAGCCTCTACTTGCCTCTCTTACCCACCCCACTCCTGTTCGCCTGGGCTCCTTAAGGTCCCCAACAGGAAGCAGTTATTGGAGCTAAACAGCCACCACAAGAAAAAGCTGCCAAACAGCTGGCTCAGTTCAAATTGGATCTGACCAAGAAGGAAGCTCAGCAGAAGCATCTCACTGAGGACTAGGAGCATAGGCTTTCCAAGCAGAGGGAAGACCTGCGGGAGTGCAAGGCCAGGTACCTGCGCCTGGAGGCTCAGCGGACTGAGATGGTCAGCTAGTTCAAGGCTATGATGCTGTCCCACTGGAACAAGGCCCTGTAGCTCTTTGCCATCAGCAGCACTTCCCTCCAGTCTTCGCCTAAAGCCCTGCACTAGGAGGTTGAAGTAGACCCCAGTTGGAATTTCTCCTCCCCCTCTGGCCTGCAGAAAAAGACCCCAAAGGGTGTTGTGGTTAGCTCTGGCCCAGCTCCTGCCCCAAGGACTGTGGATGTAGGGGAGACATCCACATGCTGCAGGCCTGTTTTGCCCCCGGTGGAATCTGCTGATGAAGGCTCCTCTGACCAAGAAGGCATGAGTGACAGGGAGGAGGAGAGTGTGGCAGACAGCTCAGAAGGAGATCAATTATCTCTCTCCTCGGAACAAGAGTTAATGATACAGCCATGCATGGGGAGAGGGATGCATAGGCAGCAACAACTGAGAGACTATTATCAAAGAAAATGAGGCCACCTGTGGTTGGGTGGGGCTGTGGTAATTAGTGAGGCTGCTATAAATAGCAGCCTGTGGGTTTGGCCATTGTGGAGGATTATCTGATCGTTGTGTTTCATGACTGCTTTACTGACTTTGACCTTTTGTGTGCTGATTTCCCCCCGCTTTGAAACTAAACCAGAGCAACGTGTGTTTCACTTTGTGAAAGAAGGACTGTGAATTACCTCACAGTTGCAAGCTAAGTATCACAGGGACTTGTACAAATTACCAGTTTGTTTGGGGACCAGTGCTCTTTGCTATACCAAAAGAGGGCTTAGTTTATGTGAATTTTCATTATAAAGAACATTGTTTTGAATTTTCAAACGTGTGTGTGTCTGAAATTTGTACCTGTGAATTTTTGGGAGGAGTGTACCAGAGAGCCCGACAGAACAAAGGGGGGAGACTCTGCAGCAACACTAATGTTCATTGCACGTATATGGCCTAGGGGGCGTAGCTTGAGGACTCCTGATTTAGTGCAATATAAAAATTGCAAATAATTTTTATGTGGACCACCAACATTTTTTCATGGACCACCAGTGGTCCACGGACCACCAGTTGGTGGCCGCTGGTGCCACCATTGAAAAGCTGGAGCAGGTTTGTTTTTGTCTCTGCAAGACAATTTGCTTTCCCAGAAAGGGGACATTATCAAGGAATAGATAACGTGACCTTCCTGATATTTCTGAGGACAAGCTTGACTACTGGCAACAAAACAATAGACAACACAAACGTCTGAACTGAAGGCAAGATACAGGATTCTATCCTTGCAATTCATAATTATTAAAGTGGTCAGCTTTCCATCAAATTCTTCCACACAATCAATCAATATCAACTTTATTTGATTAGTCAATCAACCATATCAAAGAGAGGAAAAGGACCACATCGGTCGTCATAAAACTGTGACTGGTTAAAATACAATAAAATTGGCTAAAATAGAGGGAATTTGAATAAATAATAAGTTAAAATGCAGTATAATATGCTAAAATTGAGTAGTAAAACATGAGAATATAACTTGTGCAAAGGATTATATTAAACAAATCTAAGATACTGATATAAAATATTCTTAAGTGAGTTCATCTCCTTTGCATGCCACCCCAATATGTTCTATAAAACGTATTCTCATCTGAACAGCCCTGACTATAAACTTAGCGGTTCTAGAAACTACATATATATTTGTACCCTGAAGAAAATATGATAATTGTTTATTACAGTCCCAGTGTATGATTTTGTTAAGTAGGGGCTGTAAATACTGAGGTCTTACTGAGGAGTATAGTTTACAATTGAGTAGCACATGTGCAATGTCTTCTATTTCTGGTGCACCGCAAATGCATGTTCTCTCAAAATATGGTACTTGGTGGAATGGTCCGTATCTAACCATAGAATCTAACTGCTCAAATCTTGCTCTAGTGAGTGCTGTTCTATGGTATTGGTTCAGACCCATTGTCAGGTATAAATTCTTCCACACAATCCTCACAATTTCTGTCTGCCGTAGATAATGACCTAATTTTGTTTTTTAACTCGAGGGATAGGATAAAATTCAGCTCAGATAGTTCAGTTACCATGAGTAAAAATTTAGATTGAATGAGAGACAGAATATAAATGTGAACATTAAGCAAAACCTGATGACTCGCCTAAATGGCTCTGACCTATAGACGACAAACTGGAAAATAGGGAGGAGAAGAAAAAAGTAGGACAGGAATATGTCAATAGAACATGATATGATGCCAGTTGCTAAAGAAGGTCCAGGAAATGACATCCGGTTTTATAACAGGACAAATAAAAATGTGATTGCAGATTCTCAAGTTACTTTTGGCCAAAAGGGAAGGTAAAGTTTGGCTGATTCATGCTGGAATTATTGGGTAAGTAATTAAGCTGGTAGCGCAGAGCTACCCCATGCAAAAAATAATAATTCTAAGCGTCATTGTTGTTCATTTCTAGAAATCTGGTGTGAGTATGCAGTAAGGCTACATGTTCTATAAGAGAGGTGTCCAATCGGGCCACTTTAGGACCTGTGGATTTCAAGGATGCCTGATGGGAATTCTGGGAACTGAAGTCCACAACTCTTAAAGTTGCCAAGGTTGGACACCCCTAACCTAGACTTATTTTTAGCCAAGCAGGACAGAAGAGCTTTAAATAGTTCTGTTTAGCACTGCAAGATAACTTTTAAGTCTAAAGCAAGAGGGAAAAAAGCAAAGACGTTGAATTCTACCCTAAGATTGGTTAGAGCTGTGCAAAAATCTTGAATTTGAAACTGGTTTTCAGTTCCATTCTGCTGGATATAAATTAGTGGTCTGGAACTGTTATGTTTGCAAGTTGTTAGAATAAATGTGATCGCTGATTGGAGCAGGGCAACCAATAAGAAACCCGCTAGCACAACCAATGGGAAGCCGAGGCGCGACCAATAAGGAGCCTCCGGGCGCAACCAATAGGAAGCTCCGGCACGAAGTCTTGAAACATTGTCACCAATCCCAGCGCTAGAAACAATGTATATAAGATGCGGTTTTAGCCGCTTGTTTTTTAATCGCTACCTGCCTGCGAGCTGGTCACTTAGATGTTCCTGATTATTAAATAAAGAGCTGTTATCGTCTTCATCAGCCTCCAGCCTCTGATTTAACAGGAACAACTATGATTGTGACTGAAATTATCAAGTTGTTTGTGCTGTGAGCCAGTTCAGGTGTACTTATCAAGAGTGGGGCTCAACTGTTAAGCATCTTGTTATCAGAGAAATAACGGAATAAAATCTCCATTTGAACAAAGATCTTTATTTTGATTAGGACGCTCTGGAAAGAAGAATGAAAATGTTAGGAAGCTGTATAGGAGAATAAATTTACTGTATTAGTCCCATAACTTGTCTTGAGGAGATCCCGTGAAAACCATATGTTCCAGGTTTTAAAAATATTTACATTTATGCCTCTGTGGTGAGATCCGAGATATTGGATTCCGATTTGTGTTCTCCCTAATGTCTTCTGCAATATTATTTAATAAAGAAGACCATTTCTAGGAACGAAGATGATTAGATAAGTCACACACATGGATTTATTTACTTATTTATTCATAACATTTATAGGCTGCCTATCTTACCTCAAGGAAACTCTATAGCAGGGGTAGGCAAAGTTGGCTCTTCTATAACATGTGGACTTCAACTCCCAGAATTCCTGAGCTAGCATGAATACCTCAGGAATTCTGGGAGTTGAAGTCCACAAGTCATAGAAGAGCCAACTTAGCCTACCCTGCTCTATAAAGCTGCCTAAAAATGAAGACGCAGCATTTTTGGTCGAAACTTCCATTTTCTGCCCCTGGACCAGCTCCCTTGTCCCCACTCTTAGGATCTTCCAGAGGTTAGTGAAAACCTGGGTTTTCTGGAGGACCTTTCATGAGTAGCTATGGAGCTCAAGTGTCAAACTCAACTGTGTCATGTGACATATCACTGTTTTTTTTGCCTTTGCGCAGCTGGGGTGGGTGTGGCCTGCATGTGACACATCAGGCTCATGAGCCACCTGTTTGACACCCCTCCTATAGAGCAATGAGGTAGTACTTAAGGTAATAGTGTAATATGTTATGATGTTATAGTTGTGTTTTAATGTTGTTGTTGTTGTTGTTTCATTAGGTTATTTTTTAAAAATTAAAAAATTATCTAAACTCCTAGAGTCCCTCTGGACTGAAGCAGGGATAAATTGCATAGCTAACTAAATGTTGCAATCCTTGATACATGTAAATGTATGGAAATAATAACTTACTTAGCTAGTTGTCTTTTCCAATGAAGGATGGTTCACACTCCTTATTGCTTTCTGACCCACTATTAAATAACCCATGAAAAGCAAGATAAATAGATTCCAAGCCATCAATCGTAACTCTAGACCCCACCCCTTGATCTGAAAAACAGGCAATAGGAATCTTATGGAGACAATTTTCTTGGATAGGTTCATGCAAATGGAACAGCTGTGGAAAATCAGCATGGTATCACATTAAGACAAGCATTTACACAAAGATCTGTCCTTCTGATTCAGCTGCAGATCCTTGCTGGAATTCTTTACAGGCTGCATAGTCCGTATATTGTCTTACAAATACAGTGATCACTCGATTTTCACGGCTTCAAACTTCGCGAAACGCTATACCACGGTTTTTCAAAAAATATTAATTAAAAAATACTCCACGGGTTTTTTTTCTATACCACGGTTTTTCCCACCTGATGACGTCATACGTCATCACCAAGAGTCACTTCTCTCTCTCTTTCTCTTTCTTTCCTGTCATTCTCTGCTTCAATCATTTTCTCATTTCTCTTTTTTCTCCCTTTTTCTATCATTTTTCTCTCTCTCTCTACCTTCCACTCTCCCCCCTCTTGCTCTCTCTCTCTTTCTCCCTCTCCCTCTCTGTGAGAATGCCTGCCCCCACCTCTCCTGCCCCCCCCCACAGAGGGAGATCGGGCTGCGAGGGCAGTGGATCCGCGTCCCCAGCCACCGGAGGGAGATCGGGCTGGCAGGGGCGGTGAATCCACCTCCCCAGCCGGGCGGAGGGAGATCGGGCTGGCGAGGGCATTGGATTCGTGTCCCCAGCCACCGGAGGGAGATCGGGCTGGCAGGGGCGGTGAATCCACCTCCCCAGCTGGGCGGAGGGAGATCGGGCTGGCGAGGGCGTTGGATCCGCGTCCCCAGCCACCGGAGGGAGATCGGGCTGGTGGGGGTGGTGAATCCACCTCCCCAGCCGGGCAGAGGGAAATTGGGCGGGCGGGCAGGGGGCAGCCAAAAATGGTGTTTTTACTTCCGCGCCGCTACATCGCAGAAAATCGATTTTCGCGGGAGGTCTTGGAACGTAACCCCCGCGAAAATCGAGGGATCACTGTATAAAGTAATTGACAGTTTACAGGATAATTTAAATGAAAAGGTGACAAGATTCTGTGCTCTTCTTGTTTTCCTCAACATTTGAAGAATAGCATCTTTTCTATGGATGACATATTGCTTGCATAGTCCTCCTGATTCTACATAGGTCAGAGAATGAATTAATACTAATTACGGTGCTTTTTGTAACCCCCCCCCCCCACCAAAATACAGTGATTTACTTTATCTCAAGACTGATCAGAACTATTATGTTAGCTTCTTCTGACAGTGATGGATTATTGTGTTCTTATTCTGATAGAATTAATCTACAGTATGTTGGATTTAATTTGATAGTTTCATTGTATGATTGGATTTGTGTTTTTGGTTTGCTTGACTTCAATTGCAGGCAGCCTGAAAATCTGTGGGAATAGGAAACCAGCCTGTGTGTGTGTGTGAGTGTGTGTGTGTGTAACTTCATTTTCAAATTCAGCAACAATATGTTACATACAGTATATATATAATTATATATGTGTATGTGTGTGTGTGTATATATATAATTATATTTAAATAAATAACTATATATATATATATATATATATATATATATGTGTGTGTGTGTGTGTGTGTGTGTGTGTATATATATATATATATATATATATATATATATATATATATATATATATGACGGTCTTGGTATATTCGGGTTTCTTCCCGTGTAGGATTTGGAAATTTCTGGCGACGTTTCGATGAGGTCCCACTCATCATCTTCAGGCTGGTGTTTCTGTCCTTGTTCTCAGGCGAACACTGCGAGACCTTAGCTGCCTTCCTTCTATAAATACTGGTGGCTGGGTGTGGTTTGATGGCTCAGCAATTGCCTGCTGTGTAGAAACTTCCTGGTGAGTCAGAGGGGTAACAATTGGGGTCGTTGATGTAGCTGAGGTATGCTGATTAGTTAATGGTTGTAGATTAGGCGTGATGTCCTGAGTAGTTAGAACTTGCAGGCTGCTTGATTGCTTTACAATGTGTGTCCTGAGTCTGGTTTCTGTGGCTGGGATATGTTTGAGGGCTGGTTT
Source organism: Erythrolamprus reginae (assembly GCF_031021105.1). Taxonomy (NCBI): domain Eukaryota; kingdom Metazoa; phylum Chordata; class Lepidosauria; order Squamata; family Dipsadidae; genus Erythrolamprus; species Erythrolamprus reginae. The sequence goes on along the minus strand of NC_091952.1, from coordinate 81,490,759 downwards.
CCAGATGTCTGGTAAGCGAGAGGTATCATCCCGCTTGTTCATATCCTACACGGGAAGAAACCCGAATATACCAAGACCGTCATTCCTGTACCCGTGAAAATCTACGAAAACAAATATATATATATATATATATATATATATATAGTGTGTGTGTGTGTGCATATATACTATAATACAATCAGTTTCCAGTCACAATTCAAAGTGTTGGTCATGACCTTTAAAGTATTCAATAATAGTGCATAAACTTACTACCTCCACTGTGTCCATCACTGTTTGTATACTACCAATATGCAGTTAACAAAATAAATTAAATGAATAAATAAAAATTGTTAAGTGAATCTCTGCTGTGGCTAAGTTAATACCACATTTGTTAACTTTGCTTATCAGAAGTTCGCATTAGGTGATCATATGACCACAGGACACTGCAACAGTAATAAATATGAACCAGTTGTCAAGCAGCTAAATTTTGATCACATGACCATGGGGATGCCACAATGGTTAAAGGTATGAAAAATAGTTATGCCACTTTTTTTATTGCCGCTGCAACATTGAAAGATCGCTAAACAAATGAGTGTAAGTCGAGGACTACCTATCATACTCTTGATAGTATTGTGCTTCATGTACAGAAATACAAATGAACTGATGATACCCAGTTAATAGTGATGGCGATTCTCATAAAAGTGGAAATTATCCTATCCGGCTTTTAATTCTCTTTCAATTATCCCTCTCCTTGGCTTTAATTCTTTCTTAAAATACGACAGTTGTTTACTTTTTCAAAAGCTGTTTCACATCCTGGCATGCTGCAAAGCCTAAAATTTTCAGCCAGTTTGTCATTCTATCGCTATGCATTCAGTGCTTGGGAAAGTTGCTTTCAAATTTTGCCTGTTTTTTTCCACCTGATGCTTTCAGAGAGCCACACAGTTTTATAGCCAGTACTTCTAACGATACACTGGGGAGTGTTTTGGCAGTAATAAAATAGTTGGAGGAAGTAACACTTGTAGGAGAAAGGGCTCAAGCAGAGGTGGCTTCCTCCTGGTTTGCACCAGTTCTATAAAAACAGTAGTAAACCGCTGGTGATGTCAGAGGGCTGGTTCTGTGTGGTGGTCCATGGATGCCACCATCTTTTTAAAGGAATTTCTTTCTGGTTTTCAGCAATGTGTATGCATAGGAGGAAGCAAACTGGTGGTGACGTAAGTTAGAACCCATCCTTGGGCTCAAGCACCAGTGTTTAATGAATAGCTTTGGAGAAGCATTGAGGAACAGAAAGGCACAATATACAGTGTATTGGTTTCAGAGATATCCCAAATCAGTTGGCAGACATAATACTAGGCACAAACTGAATAATTAAAATAAGAAAGTGTCTTGTGGCAACTTAAAGAATAACAACTTTAATTACTCTTTAAGGTACCACACGTTTCTTCCTTATTGCTACTATAAATGAGTAACGTGGACACATACACACCTTCGAAACTGTGTAATTGAAGTACTTTAGTTAATCATTACTTGTGTGTAAAAAATCCAGAGGTAAAGGTTAGTTTATTACAGGATTCTCAGTCTGCAGTATCTCAAAAGCTACCAGAGCAAAATCTTAGCATGTATCTCAAGTACCGCAGAGACAGGACAAAATAGTTTTTGACATGTGCTGTGAAAATATTTATTACAAGACTGGTTTCTTATAGTGCAACTTTGGACATTAGCAGTAAAAATAAAATTCCCGCCCAAAGCCAAGTACTGCAACTTTCAAGAATATTTATTTTTATTTATTTATTCTTTGTCCAATATATAATACATATGAAAGAGAATAGACATTAAGTGATATATAAGATAGGAAGTAAAGAGGAAGAGAAGTAGGTGGGAAGGAAAGAATATATATGATAAAAGGGAAAGGAAAGACAATTGGACAGGGGACGAAAGGCACATCAGTGCACTTATGTACGCCCCTTAGGTCGTATGTAGGTGTTCTAATGACAATGCAATAGTCACCTACATGTGAGTTGAAAGGGCCGTGTAAATTTGTTTAACAAATAATAAATAAACTGCTTTGGGATCCAATTTTTAAAAACTGACTGAAAATAACTAGCAGGAGCACAGTAACGAACATGAGCAACACAGACCAGAGAAGTACAAAGGCAATAAAACAGAGGAACAGGACTTTGGAGTATATGTTCTGTATAAGGAGATGAAATGGAGGTTTCCTCTTTGCATGAAATATCCCTCCTTTGATGTCTGTCTGTCTGTCTGTCTTAAAAATCCTATCTGTCTTAAAATTGCTGTACTTCTATCATTCAAAGAAGAGCAAGATATTAAAGGTCAGTGTGACTGGGAGCAACTTTCACCAAGTTGCTCCCATTCGACCGTAAAAGCAATTTTTCATATCCTGCCAAAGCAAAACCCAATTTGCTTTAGAGCACTGGTCAATCATGGTCCCCTGGTGGACATCCTTGCAGATGTCAGTGTTTGCCAGAGGTATACTTTTTAAGTGAATAAGGATAGGCTGTGTGAAATTACTCTGTCATGTACATCAAAAGTCCACTTCATATTAGAGGAAGATGTAACTGGCTGGAGCATTTGGGTCATCTCAAGAGATACCAAATATTCCCCTTAGTACTCCACTGAACTATCACGTATTTGCAGGGTCATCACTGTTTAGTGGAAGAGCTAAAGAGCTGTTCATCTTAAATCACAGAAGAGTTGACCATCAAGAGTCACTGAATCCTCAAAAACTCGAAAGAGAGACAGTTTTTTTTCTGTATCCCTCAGGTTTTTTTTTCTGTATCCCTGCCCATTGTGTATACGAATCCCTGAAATTAACATTAGTCTACCTTAGCATCTCTCCCAGAAGCGGTATTCAGCTGGTTTGGACCAGTTCAGGGGAACCGGTAGTAGTGAACCAGCCTGCCAACCTGTTCCGGTGCTATATCGTCCTATTTACGCAAGTTTTGAAGCCACATATATATGTGCAAGCCACATACATGAGCAAAGCAGAGGCCCAGAAGGATGCAAACACGTGTAGAAGGTGCACACACAACTGAAGCAAGCGTGCACACCCTCACATTTGCGAACCGGTAGGGAAAGTAAGTGAATACCACCCTTGGTTTCTCCACCTTGTCAATCTTAAGATGTATGGACTTCAATTCCCAGAATTCCCCAGCCAGAAGGCAGTATGTTTTTTTTTCCCAATAATATGGAGCCTGGCATATTATTACCTCAGCCCATGAGGCAGGTGTGCTTGCATTCACAGAAGAATTGTGAATAGTTGTGTTATATTGGTTTCTGTGTTTTTGACAACCTGTACTTCCTCGTTCAGTAGGAGGAAAGAAATGAGAGTTGCTACCACACCCTGATGGAAGAAGGTGTATGCGTTTGGACCTCTGTTATGACCTGCTTTGTTTGTGAGTCACCAACTAAATTGATTGGGTGGGTCTGACATTCATTTTCAAAGAGAGGAAGCAAGAGTTGCGTTCAGTCACACAGAAACCGGGAGGCTCTTGCTGTGGATGGATCTTGTCTTCAGGCTGCTGTATTCGCCTGCTCTTTTCTAAAGCCAGCTTCTGCTCATCTTTCTCCAACCTATGGAGGCTACTTTCAGAATTGTATTGCTTTTGATGGTCGTGGCTGCCTCGGCAGAAGAGAATCGCTGCTCATGTCCAACCAACAAACGGACTAATTGTGCCGAGGAACAAGGCATCTGTGTTTGCAAGGCTCTGGGTTCAAATCAGAAAGTGGACTGCTCAACTCTGACATCTAAATGTCTGCTTATGAAGGCAGAGGCGAGTGCCCCAGGAGGCAAGAGCTTTACAACGCCTGAAACAGGTTTTTTGGACAATGATGGACTGTATGATCCAGACTGTGAAAACAGTGGCATCTTCAAAGCCAGGCAATGCAATTATACAGATACGTGTTGGTGTGTGAACAGTGCTGGGGTCAGGAGAACGGATAAGAGTGATAAAGACATACGATGCAGCGAGCTTGTTAGAACAAACTGGATTTTCATCCAGCTCAAGCACCAAGAGCCGGAAACTCCTTTCTCCCAATCTGAAGTAGCCAGCAGTCTTCGGCACCTCATTCAGAACCGGTACAGGCTTCGTCCAATCTTCATCTCATCTATTGAATATAATCACCCATTCATCAAAATTGATTTGAAACAGAACGCTTCGCAGAAGTCTGACGGAGATGTGGATATTGCAGATGTAGCCTATTACTTTGAAAAAGACATCAAACGTGTCTCCCCTTTTGCCTCCAATAATAAATTTAATATCACGGTCAACGGAGAAACTTTAGATATTGAACAAGTCCTCATTTACTACGTGGATGAAATCCCTCCAGAATTTACAATGCAATTTGTGAAAGCTGGTGTTGTGGCAGTGGCCGTGGTGCTTCTCGCAGCCATTTTAATTGGGATTATTGTGTTTGTGGTGATGAGGAGATGGAGGACTGGAAAATATGAGAAAGTTGAGCTTAAGGAGATGGGTGAAATGCAAATAAATCGGGTTTCTTAGATGTTGTAATCCAAGCAGAATTAAGATTTTGATACTGAGGAAATGAAAAATAGATAAGATTATCCCACATTGTTCAAAGGGAAGGAGGCATTAATTTTTCCTTCTAATAATAATCAAAGGTAAAAACAATAGCTTTGTAGAATCTTCCCCAATTGCAGAATGGAAAATAGATGAAGACTGAAGGTATATTTGATGTTTCAGAGGAAAAAAAATCCTAATGTTATAATCTGTTCCTGAAATGTTCCAGTTTCATGTGTTTTTTAAGAAAACAAAGTTGTTCCATAGCTACACAGTTAGCTTAATTTATCAACTCTGTTTCTATACCTATTTTTATGTGTATATTAAAATAATTTGTTTCTGTGTCTCTCAAATACAAGACTTATTCCTACATTTAAGATTGACTTTTTGTTTGTTAAAGATGTTACACTTTTATTTTGTAAGTTTAATTGATTTGAAAACATTTGCTTCTGTTCCAGATCTAACTGTAAGAATGCTACTTTTGTAAAGTAATGCCAGCATAGCTTTTCTAATGAAATCTATCTTGTGTAACCTAATGGTTTCGTTGAATAAATTTTCTTAACTTTAAAAAGCTGCTAAACTTAGTTCCGTGATTATAAATTGTATATTGTATAGACTGGGGTAGAGAGTATGTGTCCTACAGGTCCCAGTGAACTACAATTCCCAGTGACTCACAGTCATCCATGCTAGCTGGGTCTGCTAGAGCAGTGTTTTTCAACCAGTGTGCCGCGGTTGAAAGACATGCGGCAGCAAGACATGGTCAGGTGTGCCGCGAAGCTCAGAGAAAGAAAGCAACAGAGAGAGAAAGAAAGGAAGAGAGAGAGAAAGAGAAAGAGAGAGAGAAAGAGAACAAGAGAGAGAGAGAAAGCAAGAAAGAGAGAAAGAGAACAAGAGAAAGAAAGCAAGACAGAGAGAAAGAGAGAGAGAGGAAAGGAGAGAGAGAGAAAGACATAGAGGGAGGTAGTGACGGAGAGAGAAAGAGAGCAAAAAAGAGAGGAAGGAAGGAAGAGAAAGAAAGAGGGATGGAGAGAGAGAGAGAAAGAAAGAGGAAGGAAGGGAGAGAAAGAGTGAGTGAGGGAGAGAGAAATAGAGAGAAAGGGAGGAAGAGAGAGAGAGAGATAATTTTTTTGTCCAAACTTTTTTTTAGCCGCCCCCACCCCACCCCCGCTCAATGTGCCCCAGGGTTTCGTAAATGTAAAAAATGTGCCGCGGCTCAAAAAAGGTTGAAAATCACTGTGCTAGAGGTTGCAGTTCAACCATAGTGGAAAGACACAGTTTCCTCATAAACTGCTGAAGAGCAACATGGGAGGAAGGTTCAAAAAGGAAATTAGCATGTGTGGGTCTGGTTGTTCGTACCTGACATAAACTGATCTTCTGGCTTTTATGACATGGATACGTTTTGGAGTACCTTGTTGAATGTCTGCTGCAAGGTTGCACTGTATAATACTTAAAATTGCTTAGACTACTTTAAATAGGGATGACCTAATTTATCCATTTCAGTCACTACTATTTCCTGAGAGCATCATCACTTTTCATCTGATGGTAGCACGATTTTATGGTAAGCTAGTGAAGCTCTGAGGAAACCCAGCATCATGCAAATAATTGCTGTTTCCTTGTAACTTAGTTATGGAAACTCAACTTACTTCCCCCACACCTCTGCTATTTAACAGCCAAAAATGATTCATCTGAGCACTTAGGACATGACATGTGGTTTGCTGTTTCTTGTTTACCAAGGCAATCTTTAAATAAGTAATGCACTCCCTCTTAGCTTTGTAACGTTGCCAAAATGTAAGAACTAGCAATGCACTTGGGGAAAAGGAATCCTCAATCTGAGTATTGTATTGGCAGTTCTGTGTTAGCAAATACTTCAGAAGAAAAGGATTTAGGGGTAGTGATTTCTGACAGTCTCAAAATGGGTGAACAGTGCAGTCGGGCGGTAGGAAAAGCAAGTAGGATGCTTGGCTGCATAGCTAGAGGTATAACAAGCAGGAAGAGGGAGATTATGGTCCCGCTATATAGAATGCTGGTGAGACCACATTTGGAATACTGTGTTCAGTTCTGGAGACCTCACCTACAAAAAGATATTGACAAAATTGAACGGGTCCAAAGACGGGCTACAAGAATGGTGGAAGGTCTTAAGCATAAAACGTATCAGGAAAGACTTAATGAACTCAATCTGTATAGTCTGGAGGACAGAAGGAAAAGGGGGGACATGATCGAAACATTTAAATATGTTAAAGGGTTAAATAGGGTTCAGGAGGGAAGTGTTTTTAACAGGAAAGTGAACACAAGAACAAGGGGACACAATCTGAAGTTAGTTGGGGGAAAGATCAAAAGCAATGTGAGAAAATATTATTTTACTGAAAGAGTAGTAGATCCTTGGAACAAACTTCCAGCAGACGTGGTAGATAAATCCACAGTAACTGAATTTAAACATGCCTGGGATAAACATATATCCATCCTACGATAAAATACAGAAAATAATATAAGGGCAGACTAGATGGACCAGGAGGTCTTTTTCTGCCGTCAGACTTCTATGTTTCTATGTTTCTGTCCATTTATTTTAATTTCAAACAATCTAAAACTAGGTATTGAAACATAAATATTAATGGCAATGCATTTCTACAATTAGCAATCTATATAAAAAAAACCTATGCACTATTGGAATCAACCTAAATAACATTGCAAAAAAGGGAAGTATGCTTATAATTTTTAAAATTCATCTGTGTTTCACTTCAGATAGACCCAGTCTATGAATATTGATCCACTGTTTTATGTAGTGCTTGCTGCAAGTTCAGTGTTGTTCAATAAGCAATATCTAATCTTTAAGGCCAGTCTTTTGGTTAACAAATGAGATAATACAATATAGGCAGAATAAAATCATTTCTAAAAAAAATATTGCCCTACTGTAAAATAGTCACATTCTCAAGATTTCTTTCCTACAGTAACAGTCTATTAGAATACTTATTATGAATTTTAATAATGATCACAAGCTTGCACAATTGCTTTCTTCATCATACGTTATTTACTACACAGAAATAGGTCCAAGTTATCTATCGTAACTGAATAAAAACTCCAATGAAAAAGGATTTCTTAGCATAGCATAGCATAGCATAGCATAGCATAGCATAGCATAGCACATCAATATTATGCTTGATTTCCAACAACTAGTAATAGAATGGATCCACTGAGTGGCAAGTATAACTTGAAGCTGTTGTGCAATTCTGCTCTAAATTATTCTTTCAAAATCTTGAGCTGGAATTGAAAGGAGCTGAGTTTTGTTCAAACTGTTTTGGTTTTGGAGTAGTCTCTATTGGACCCACAAATCTGAACTCACAAATTTCATGGACCCACAAATTTTATTATACAAACTTAACCAGATGCAAAACAAAACAGGTTATTGCATTTGTAAGTGTTGTGTACTAGGAAAATTATTTTCTGTAGGTGTTACAGTCATGCAGATACACTCTGAAAAAATTGTTTATAAATGAATGCCTTCAGAAACTTCTGTATCTAGTTCTGTATCAAGCCAGCATAAAATTTGCAGTATGTAGAACTCAGATGTCCAGCAAAAAATTATACTTTATGAAAAGATAATCCTTTCATTCAAGTTTTGAACTAGTAGCAATAGTTGGTTCTGTCTCTATTTATCCATATATTAAGATTCCTGAAATCTATATTTCCATAGGGACAGGAACTTTACAATAGTTGATATAGATAGAATATTGTAGCCCGTCTCTTACTAGGCAAGATAAAGGGTCTGGACAAACTGTCACACTATGCCATATTATTATTGTGGTATAACTATTTTCACTTAGCTCATTGCTTGGGTGAGCGCAGGAAGGCAAACGACATCACATATGTCATGACATCTTTACACAAATGATTCAAATTGCATCACTGATCTCATTTGTTACATGATATGATGAAGTGAAATCATTGCTTATGGTATGTTGTATTGACCTAACAAACGTAGATTTAAATGAACTTAATATGTTGTGTACACGCAGCTAGTGTGTATAAACAAACCATTGTTTATAATTTAAACTTCTTAAAGCAGGAGCCATTGTGATTTATACCAGAAAAATGATTGTGTTTGTACAGTATATTAAGCTATACTTTGCAATTTTGCAAGACGCATACATCAAGTGAAACATGACTAACAAGTCCATTTTTCATTAGAAATAAAATGATTATTTTACATAAAACACAAACACAAAAGGTTGATTTTCCATCTACTGTATTGGAATGATTAAATGCAAATAAAGATGAGGGTTGCTGAAATAATTAGCAATTTGTAGAAGTTTGTGCTATCAAAGTTACTAGTAATTATGATTTTACACTACTATGTGAATCAGAGGAAGGTGCTTTAAAAATAACTGATATAGAATAATAGGCCAGGAAGACTGTATGTTTCTCTGTGAGACCTGAAATCAAAGTTTGAGACCCTGTAAAAAAATTTCCCTGCATATCTGAAACTTGAAATTTCATGAATTTGCATCATTTCAAGGGTTCTCTCTATGAGAATTTTTTTGGGGGTAGTGGGGGGCTTCTTTCTTGCTGAAAAAAAATAGGCCTAAAATTATGTTCCCGGGTCACCCTGACCCAGCCCGAAAATTCTTCATTTGAGGTGCTTATGTTTGGTCAATTTGAAAACTTTTTTCACTTGGAAAGTAGTCTGAACATTTCTGCACACAATGATATGAAAATTGAACTGAAAAAAATAATGCTTATTGGTTTATTTTGATCATAAAAGGCAGCCCCCCCCTTTTTGTGAATTTGTTTTCAATTTATAGATAGTTTCGCCTGCAAAATGCGTTCAATTTTACTAAAGTTGGTGTGGGATTGGTAGTTTGAACATTTCCAAACATAAGAAAAATATAAATGAACTTAAAAAAATGATGCTTATTGGTTTTTAAAAGTCAGAAATAACCCCCCCCCCGCTGCTTGCAACCATTTTCACTTTAAAAAATTTTTAGGCTCCAAATCTGAAATATTTTAAATATCTTAGGCATTGATTTACTCAATTTAACATTGCTGATCATCATAAAAATATTTTAGGGAGGTGGGGGCTAACTTTTTTCTGGGCAAAATTTTACCTAAAATTGTACTGTTCCCAGGTGATTTTGACCCGAAACAAAAAAAAATCTTATAGGAACTTAACTTTGGTCTTTTTGAAAACCTTTTTTACTGGGAAACTAGTTTGAACATTTCTGAACGCAATGATATGAAAATTGAACTGAAAAAATTGATGCTTATATTATTATTTTGATCAAAAAGCCACCCCCCCATTTGGTGTCAGTTTATATTTTTTTAGGCTACAAATCTCTAAGGAATTTCCCCCCAAAAGTTTTGATATACTAAATTGAACATTCCTGATCATAAGAATAAGAACAGAACTTTAGGATGTTTTTTTGATTAGAACAAAATTAAGATGCTTGGTAAGGTTTATTTATTAATAATAAAAATAAGATAAGCTTTTCATCCCATCCATATTAGCGCTTCTCATGTTCCATTGAACTCAGTGGGAATTATTCTCAGGTGAAGTATAAACAAAACTACATTTTGTTCACATGTAGTTCAAATCATCTGGACACTTCCATCAGAATTGCTTTGGGCAGTCCGTGTTTCAATGAAGCAAAACTGGAAAGGTTTTAGGTTGCTTGTGTTCTGATGAATACAATGTATACTGATAGAAGAAAACTGAAAGACTGAATCGATAGCAAGAAAGATAAATGTGATTAATCAAAATTGTAACCCAAAAGAAAACCAGAAAAAAAAACTCTTGATAAGTAAAGCAGGTAACGAGAAGATGTATAGAGACAGTGAAGGCAGGATGAACCATGCAGTTTAAAAGGGATATCAAATTTTCTGTAATTAGTTAACCTCATCTGAAAATGGATAAGCTTTGGTATTTCTATGTGTGCTATTGAGAAGGAACAGACAAAATTCTGAGGTTATAAATGGGGAGCGATATTGTACTTTATATGTCAGTAATTAATCAAAGGAACACAAAGATTAATTGCAGCAAGGAACATGTAGAATATATCTGGCCATATGTCATTTTCAATTCAAAGAAAAGGCACTGGAATAACAGTTCTTTAGCAAATTTTACCCAGGGTTGAGGGACCTGTGGCTTTTGAGTCCTAGCAAAAGGTGGTGTTGGGAGATTAATTTTAGTCACTGTAACCTTAACAAATGAATGAGAAACTTGAACCAATATGTTCCATAGTGTGTTGCTTCTAGCTTTTCCCTGGCTGAAAAAGGAATAGGTCTAGAAATGGTGCGATCCTGTGGTAGAGGATGTCAAAAAGGCAATTTGGTTTCTCCAGAAAATTACTACTATGGACCATAGTTCCCTCTAAGCTGAGCAGTGAGCAATCGCTCACTTAAAAATCATCATCAACTCAGAGTTTTCCAAACCTGCCCAGAAGCCGAGAGGGAACGAGTGAGATGGAAGGAGAGAGAGAGGAAGAGAGGAAGAGAGAGAAACAGATAGAAAAAAGAGAGGAAGGAAAAGAGAAAGAAAAAGAATGGGAGTAAGGAAGAGAGAAAGAAAATCAAAATCTAGTTTGAAACTAGCTCAACTATTTAAGTGGCATTTTGATATTGATAGAGTTGCCCTATTATGAGCTCACTGTTATAGACACACAGTACAGTATTTTATTTTGAATTTCTCTGAGGCAAAACAGGGTGGGGTTTTTATTTGTTTGTTTGTTTGTTTGTTTATTTATTATTTCTGTGCCACCCAGTCCCAAAGGGACTGCCGCTCAGACACTATACTTTTCCGCCCCCCCCCCCAAAAAAAAAAATTAGAGGGAACACTGCTATGGACCCAGAGGAGGAGGAAGAGAATGTTTGGAAGTATAGTTCTCAAAAAGTGAAATATTGCGGGCCTCAAAAAGTTGTTGGCTATAACAGACTAAAGAGTACTTTTCCCAAGAAAAAATTACAACTTTCAACCATTTGTTTAGCCATCAATTGAAGTAACACCGGCACTAAAAAAGTGACTTATGACTAGTCCTCGCACTTATAACTGTTGCAGCATCCCCATGGTCACCTAATCAAAATTTGGGTGCTTGGCAACCAGCATGTATTAATGAGGGTTGCAGCATCTCAAGGTCGCGTGACTGTTCTTTACTGTCATTCCAGCTGGATTTCCACAAGTGAAGTCAATGGGGAAAGCCAGATTCGCTTAAGTACCACATGATCCACTTCGCAATTGCAATGATTCGCTTAACATCCATGGCAAAAATATCCCCAAAATCTGGCATGATTGGCCAAGGATGCCAAGCGTCCTCCTCGATCCACAGCTCACATTAGAGAAACATCTTTCAGCTGTGGCGAGGGGGGCGTTTGCCCAGGTTCGCCTGGTGCACCAGTTGTGGCCCTACTTGGACCGGGAGTCACTGCTCACAGTCACTCATGCCCTCATCACCTCGAGGCTCGACTACTGTAACGCTCTCTACGTGGGGCTACCTTTGAAGAGTGTTTGAAACTTCAGATCGTGCAGAATGCAGCTGCAAGAGCAATCATGGGCTTCCCTAGGTATGCCCATGTTACACCAACACTCCGCAGTCTGCATTGGTTGCCGATCGGTTTCCGGTCACAATCCAAAGTGTTGTTTATGACCTATAAAGCCCTTCATGACACTGGACCAGAATATCTGCGAGACGGCCTTCTGCCGCACGAATCACAGCGGCCGGTTAGGTCCCACAGAGTTGGCCTTCTCCGGATCCCGTCAATTAAACAATGTCGGCTGGCGGGACCCAGGGGAAGAGCCTTCTCTGTGGCGGCTCCAACCCTCTGGAACCAGCTCCCCCCAGAGATCAGGACTGCCCCCACCCTCCTTGCCTTTCATAAACTTCTTAAAACCCACCTCTGCCGTCAGGCATGGGGGAACTGAGACATCTCCCCTTGCCTATGTAGTTTTATGTATGGAATGTTTGTGTGTATGTTTTTATATAAGGTTTTTTTTAGGTTTTTAATGTAAATTTGTTATTTTAGACTTAATATTAGATTTGTCATTGTATACTGTTTTATCACTGCTGTGAGCCGCCCCGAGTCTGCGGAGAGGGGTGGCATACAAATCTAATAAATAAATAAATAAATAAATACATACATACATACATACATAAAATAAAGAGAGATTCTGGTCCCAATTGTAGACATAAATAGACAACTCTTGGTAGTAAGCACATTTAGTAGAACATTCTGGAAACCTCCATGATACGATGCTGTGTCTGGATCTTCAAGTGGCAAAAATGAAAAGAAGTGTATGCTTGTATAAATGTACAATTGAACATTGTACATTTTGAGAAATGCCACCAGTTCACACACACACGGCAAGGATCATGATTTTATTTCTTCAGTTCTGAAAGATCGTCTGAGGGCTTCTACCTCACTCCCAGGATTTCCCCAGGGAACTAAGACATGTAACTTTAATTTTCTCTTGCACATAGTTAGCAATTAGATCTTAAACACAGTTTTAATATTGTGGATATTTTTCTTTTTTCTTTTCGTCATACAATACATCAGTGACAACTGTTGAAAAATGGGATTGAAATACCATAAAGAGATTTCCTTGTATTGTCTGCTATTTTATGGGATTCTTTTTTAAAAGTGTAATTACAAGTATTTTTCATAAATGAGATATATTTCAGTTGGGGTGGGTGACATCAATAAATAGTCATCTGCTAACAGCAATAAAAACGAAACAATCTATATCTTACATTTTTATTTAACCACTTCTTCAGAGAATGCTTGCAATATTATAAATTGCTCCTCAATTCCCTGTTTCTTAATAGGGCTGTTAATACTATTACAGCCATAATTTTCCCCATGCAGGTACAATTAGCATTTTCAAAGCCTCCCCATTGATCTGCCTCGGGGTTTTGATAAATTTCTAAATGCTGCAATTACCTCACTTTAATACCGAAATTAATCTAGAAATATTACAATGGCCTATTAGGGCAGTGAGATTCGACTTTTCCAGATTTCTTTTTCTTTTTAATATGGCTTGGTAGCATTAGCAAAATTCCTTATGCCACAGCTTTGTCTTGTTAAAATTATGCGCGTTGAATAAGCTGACAAGGTCCTTATTTTGATTTTCATGAAGGTCTTGTGTCCCTGAAGGATGAATAGACTTGGAATCCTTTCCCAGCATACTTCACGACTGGAGGAAATAATTATAAGAAACCATAAGGCGACTGCTAAATGAGGGAATGGAAATGGATTTGTAATCCTCCTTTGAGATCTTAGAGCTAAGTCCGGAAGAACTGGTGACATTTACTTCCATTATTTTTCAGGCAATTCTTCTTTGGCATCAATCTCTCTCTCTTTCTCTCTCTCTCTCTCTGTCTGTCTGTGTGTGTGTGTGTGTCTCCATCTCTCTGTCTAGGTCTCTCTGTGTGTATTACAATGTATGTGATTGTTATTATTATTGAGCCGGTGGTTGGACTGGAAGGCCTCCAAGGTCCCTCTCAACTCTGTTTTTTTTTGTTATTGTGAGCTGCTTTCAACAATACCCAGCGACCGATTAGGTCCCACAGTCGGCCTTCTCCAGGTCCCGTCAACTAAACAATGTTGGTTGGCGGGCCCCAGGGGAAGAGCCTTCTCTGTGGTGGCCCCAGCTCTCTGGAACCAGCTCCCCCCAGAGATTAGAACCGCCCCTACCCTCCTTGCCTTTCGTAAACTCCTCAAAACCCACCTTTGTCATCAGGCATGGGGGAATTGAGATATCTTCCCCGGGCCTATATAATTTATGTATGGTATGTTTGTAGGTATGTCTGTTTAAAAATGGGGTTTTCTTAACTATTTTAAATTGTAAATTATTAGATTTGTCATGAATTGTTTTATTGTGTTGTGAGCTGCCCCGAGTCTACGGAAAGGGGCAGCATACAAATCTAATAAATAAATAAACAAATAAATAAATAAATAAATACTAACTAAATAAATAAATAAAAAAGCTACCTTACTTTCAATTCTTTAACTGGGTGAAAATTTCAACACACCAAAAAGTGGAAAACTTTTTAATGCATATGCCTCCCTTTCACTTCCCATGCCCTCCCTTTGTAGGTATAGTTACTTAATACAAAAATATTAAAAACTCTTGACTACTTTCATTAAAAAGGCTCCTGGCAAAGGATTGAGAAACTTTATTTTGAAATATAATTAAGAAATGAGGACTTGAGCTGTTCTCTTATGAAAAGTGACAGAGTAACATACTACTGCCATGAAAACTATATATTCTAGAGCCAGGGAGGGGGGGGGGGAAGGATATATAATTCATAAATTTGATTTAATGTTGAAAAGGATTTATATAATTACTGAAATTGTTGGAATGTTATAAGATCTATATAAGATCCATATAAAAACATTTTCAAAGGTTTTTATATAAGATTATATAATTCATAAATTTGACTTTATGTTGTTGAGATTTTAGATAATTTGGGTTTTTTTGTATATTGGGAAGTTGTTAACGTTGCTAACCAATGGATATACGTGTAGTAATAAGATTAGATCTTGTTTAAATATTGAGAATGAGTTTAAATAAGAAATTGAGTAATAAAGGTGAAACCGAGTTATGAAAAGGTAAAAGATATTAGAAATTTAGGGCATTTAGAAATGACAGAATAAAAGTAAAATGAGTAAAGATATAAATTGAGGAAAGGGAGGAGTATGGCCTAAAATTAAAAACATAAACAGGATGGATTTGATGGATAAATAAGAAAGGAGGCACAAGAGACAATGAATTAAGTATGGAAGATAAGCCATAGCTATTAATTTGGAAGAAAGCTGAAAATTAAAGGTGGTAGATCCAGGCGACAAACATATTAGAATAACAATAAATATACCCAGAAGAATATAATATACCGGTAAATATATAAATATGGATAAAGGAAAAGATACAAGTTTAAGAGTAGCACTGATGATGGAATGAAGTTAGGGATTTGAGTTGCTCGTCTGTTAACCATAAAATCGATTATGATTAGATGTACTCAGGGAAGAGGAAGTAGAAAGGAAGGGGAGAGATGGTGGAAGGAAGTAGGAAACAGGGAAAGAAGGTAGAGGGAAGAGAGGGAGATAGAGGGAAAGGAGTAGTATGAAATATAGAGAGAAAACAGATGGGAGATAAAAGTATAAAAGGTGCAAAAATATTGAATGGAAATGTGTAATTATGTATGTTTTGATACGATTTAAGGTATACGTATGGATGTTTATGTGAAGTTGGTGAAAAAAAAATGAAAAAAAAAACCCTACCCATGCCTGAATTAGATAGATATATCTGGGGAAACAATCAGATGCAAAACTTTCTAATTGTCATAGTGACGGTACAAAATTTAGCTACAATTGTGGGACTTTCCAATCAGGGTCTTTTAGTAGGTAGACCACCATGGCAGTAGTCCCAATAATTACCAAACATATCATCTAAGATGATTCATCTTCTCTAATTTCCCCCCCATAAAAATTATGTGAGATGATTGGACCAGGAAATATAATTACTCTAAGTTATTCGTTAGGTTTCGATGGCTCATGGTAGATATAAAACCTGGAGTCGCTACACCTACACTAATCACTAGTTGCTTACAGATCAGAGGACAGTTTCTACACTTTATTTTTCATCCTCTCTTCAAAATAAAGGTGCTATTTCCTCATTAAAATTCAAGAACAGTCACTGCTTATAAAGACTACTTACAATGTCTTTTGATCTAGCTGTCTATTTAAAGAAAAATGCATTAATAAATTTCTAATTGTATGACTACACATGCCACATTTACATATAAAGTAGCATTCATGTTTCTATTTAGTAAAATTATCCTATAATTATCTTTGTTACATTTGGTGACTAGCTTGGAATGGTAATATATAGGTTTGCCAATCATGGGTGTTTTTTTTAAAAAAGAAACACCTAGAGTGCACAATTATTTAAATCGCTAGATAATTTGATTGTAAGCTGCCTAGAGTTATCTTGAGGTAAGAATGGCTGACTATACATTTTATAAATAAATAATAAATAAAATCCCCATTATATGCCCACAAGTGATGTAGAATCCCAGATACATGAACAGAAGATTCAAATTTTTATCAAAATGGCCAAATAAATCATGGATTTTTAGTATTAGCATCACACTTTATTATAGGCATCCTGATTTTACAAAAGTATAAACAGCTTCTCATGGGAAATAACCTCTTGTTTTGCTATCGCAATATCAAACAAAATGTAAGTGATGATTTTAGAAACTAGACACTGAAGGAAAGATTTTAAGCAGAAGGGAAAACCCAAGATATTAGTCTTATTAGAGGTCTTTTTATATACTTTTGAGGGATGAGATTTCCTTTATTCATAATAACAGTTTCATAGATGTTGTAAAGGCAAGAAGTTTAAAGAAAGTAATACAGTACGGAAATATCTTAAAAAATAGTCTCTAGGCAATGAGCATATTATTTCTCACCTCTGTGGTTGTCATGTCTTACTTTACAATGGCTCTTATACTTTTTTCAACTTGAACATTTGAGTTAGTCCTAATAAAGATTATCCAATTAAAGATTTAGAGATAAAAAAATCCACCCATACAGAATCAGTTTTATTTATTATTTCTCTTAGGGAGACACACAAAATGTTATCAGACAGCCTGGAAAAAAATTGCTTCTGAAAAGCCCTGCAACGTGCCCAGTTTCAATTGAAATGCAACAAGATGGAAAGTTTTGCCATTAAAATTCAGTCCTTGCAGAACCGTCAAGGATTTTTTACTGAATGGGAAAAATTCTATAATTGGCTCGAAAGGAAAAGAAATATGAGTGGTACGAATGCATAAAGAATGTAAACCGAAGACACAGAATTGTGAAATGTAAATATGTTTATGCGTGATACCTTTGGTTTATTATTATTATTACTATTATTAAAAATCCAGTCAAATCGTAGTTATCTTAACGATTACTGGAAGGAAACAAAAGGATGCTTGTTCCACCTTGCTGTGGCATAGGTAGAAACCCAGCACCGGCTTCTCCATGTAGAAAAGGACCCAAGCATTTATGAAGAAAGGAAGGAAGGAAGGAAGGAAGGAAGGAAGGAAGGAAAGGATAAAAAAAATAAAATTATTTATTTATTAGATTTATATGCCGCCCTTCTCCGAAGACTGCAACAACAAAACAGGTCGGGTAATGGTGGGGCATTTTCAGGGCCTGGCAGTCCTGCCCGGGCAATAAACTAAGCAATGAGGTGCAGCGACCAGCCCTTGCAAGATTTGCGCCCGTCCGTCCCGGGTGCCATTTAGCCACCAGCGGGCGAGTCGACAGGCTTTCCCGGCGACGCTCCGCCCTCAATCCCGGAAGGGAAACAAATTGAGGAGACCGGCTTCGGCCTTGAGGGGAGCCGAAGCCCTTGAACGGGACGGACGGAAGGAGGGCGCGGCGTTAAGGCTCCGAGAAAACCGCTTCTTTCGGGGATGGTCGAATGGGTTGTAAAGAGACCCCCCCCAGTCGTAAATCCCATTTCTTCCCGCGTCCCCCTTTGAGCCCCTTCGCCCGCGCCTAAATTCTCTCGGTTTCAGGGAAGGCAGAACTTGAAGAAGGTCGAGCTGTTAAAACTTTCGCCCCTCCCCTTCTCCTCCGCCGCCTGGGGCGCCTGGTCTCAGCCGTTTTCCCGGCCGGATGGGTCCATTATTCCCACGTTGGTGGTAGGTGCCGAGTCTCTACGGGCGCCGGCGCTGCCCGAATCCTTCCCTCTCTCTTCCCGCTTTGCGTCTCTATGTCCCGTAAAGCAGCTTTCCTCCAAGGGAGTCGCTCCTTAGCCTCTGTTGGACTACATGTCCCGTCGTTCCCAGCAGCCCCTGTTTGGGAGGGTGGGTGGCATAGTCAGCATCGCTGACTAGGGATCAAAGCAGGCTAACTTATTAGACCAGATTCCAAAATGTGTTATTGATACCATTATTATTATTATTATTATTATTATTATTATTATTATTATTATTATTATTATTATTATTACTATTATTATTATTATTATTAATAGAAGAGAAGGTGATTGTAATCCTGCAGTGCCCTTGGTGCTCTCCGAACTTAGTGGTTTTATTTATCTTATTTATTTATTTATTAATTTTTTATTCTGCCCATCATATTATTATATTATATTGTATTATATTATATTATATTATATTATATTATATTATATTATATTATATTATATTATTATAATATTATAATGCACTGCTCAAAAAAATAAAGGGAACACCTAAACAACACAATATAACTCTCAAGTAAATCAAACTTCTGTGAAATTAAACTGTCCACTTAGGAAGCAACACTGACAATAAATTTCACATGCTCTTGTGCACATTCAACTTTGTACAGAACAAAGTATTCAATGAGAATAATTCATTCAGATCTAGGATGTGTTATTTGAGTGTTCCCTTTATTTTTTTGAACAGTATATTATGATATGATATATATGATATATTATATTATATTGTTATATGATATATGATACAATATATGATATATATCATATCATCATATCATATGTATATTATACTGTACTATACTTCATTTCTATGCCCAATTTCCTAGGGATTCAGGGCAGCTCACAACAAAAATATACATGGATCAATATAAAAACATTTCAGTTTAAAACAATTGCAGCTGTCATCCATACATTCATGGGCTGACCTCACAAGTAACCCTCCCGAGGTCAATGGTCCCAGGCCTTTATGGAAGCTCCAGGTCTTTACGCCTTTCTGGAAGGCCAATAAGGTGGGGGCCAGTGTGGATCTTAGGAGATAGCTGATTCCAGAGATTTGGGGCAACCACAGAAAAGACACTCCCCTGCAGACCTGCCAACCGATACTATTTAGCTACTGGACCTGAAGAAGACCACCCCTGTGGGATTTAATTTAATTTAAATTAAATCTAGTTTACAAGGACTCTGGGTGGCTTAACAGTTTATAAAACAAGTAATAAATAGTTAAAAGGTGAAAACAATACAAAGTTAAAATTAATATTAAGAGCTATAGTAAAATTGAACTGAGATCTAACAGCCAAACTGGGGTGGGGTGGTGGTGGTAAGGTCTTCTTACCTGCTCAGCCATCTCCAACAGTGAGTACCTCCAGGTCAGCTGGCAAAAGCAGACATTTCATTACCTAACCAAGGTAACATCAGTATTGTCCTGATGATGTTGCCTAGGTGGATAATGAAATGTCTACAAGAAAACCACGAAGCTTTCTTTCTTTCTTTCTTTCTTTCTTTCTTTCTTTCTTTCTTTCTTTCTTTCTTTCTTTCTTTCTTTCTTTCTTTCTTTCTTTCATTTATTGGATTTGTATGCCGCCCCTCTCTGTGGACTCGGGACGGCTAACAACAGTGATAAAAACAGCATGTAACAATCTTGTATCAAGGACCCCACAAATCAACCCTGAGCTACAAGTATTTATTTATTTATTTATTTATTTATTTATTTATTTATTTATTTATATTTATTTATTTATTTATTTATTACATTTGTATGCCGCCACTCTCCGTATCTTCTATTGGTAACATTAGTTTGGGGGCAGGCTGCTGGGGGGTTGCAGGGGTTTGGGAGAACCTCTAGTTAAGATTCTGTGCAGTTTGGAGAACCCCCAAATCCCACTTCTGGCTGGTCCCACCCATCCCTCCCCTCCCTTCCCAGGGATCCCCACGTGGCCCATTTTGGATGCAAGTAAGTGGAGGGTATGCATGGAGGCTCGGAGTACAAAAAATGGGCATACAAGAAGTTCAAGAAGGGCCTCTGGAGCCTGGGGAGGCCTTTTTTACCCTCCTGGAGGCTCAGGGAAAGCCTCCGGCGTCTGAAGAGGGCATTAGTTCTGTCTGATGTAGAAAGAGACTGGATATTTCTTTTTACATGGACTTGGCAACAAAGTTGAAGAACCAGAAGGGCAAGTGTACATGGTATTCCCCATTTACAGTTTGGACATGCATGATTTGGCTCCTTGGTTGCATAATCTGTACTGGAGAAGATGTGGGTGTTTGTTCTCCACACTGGGGTTGGAATCTCAAAATGCAGATGTGCAAGTCCAGCGGGGTGATTCCTTTAATCATAGGTCCTCCCTGTTTTAAGTACTGGCACCTCGTAGTCTAAAATACTTGTTTGTATATTTAATGTTGAGAAGGGAGATGGAAACACGATAGGAGTACTTGTTTTTAATTCTCAGTTGGTTTAATGGGCGACTTACTATATTGGCATGGATTTTAGATAAATGTACTTTATGGGTTTTGCCAGAGGCAAATCCCATTTTTGGAAAAAATAAACTTGATTGGGCAGTGCCCGATTGTCATTTTTGCTCACTATGCTAACCCTCCCATCATCTTTTGACACTTTCATCAGGCTATATTTCCCCATGTTTTTCAATATTTTCCTTAGCTCAAGTGTATTTTGAATATTGCCTCCTTTCTTTTAATGAGGGGGAGTGTTCCTTCAATTATAGGCAATCCTGATACACTTTAATGATCAGGGCATTGTAAGGGCTTCACGGAATATTACATCCATTATATTTACAGTTGTGTTGCATGAGATAGTAAAATATCTCATTCCTATAGCTGGTGAATGAATGCTAGAGTGGAGAAATTGTAACTTAACATAGCAACTTGGTTATGACCTATAAAGCCCTTCATGGCACCGGACCAGACTATCTCAGGGACCGCCTTCTGCTGCACGAATCCCAGCGACCAGTTAGGTCCCACAGAGTGGGTCTTCTCCGGGTCCCGTCAACTAAACAATGCCACTTGGCGGGACCCAGGGGAAGAGCCTTCTCTGTGGCGGCCCCGGCCCTCTGGAACCAACTCCCCCCAGAGACTAGAATTGCTCCCACCCTCCTTGGCTTTCGTAAGCTTCTTAAAACCCACCTCTGCCGCCAGGCATGGGGGAATTGAGATACTCTTTCCCCCTAGGCCTTTACAATTTTATGCATGGTATGTCTGTATGTATGTTTGGTTTTACAATAACTGTTTTAATATTGGATTGTCATATCCTGTTTACTATAGTTGTTAGCCGCCCCGAGTCTACGGCATACAAATCCAATAAAATCAAAATGAAATCAAACTAGTTTAAGGCTCCTCTGACCAATTCAGTGGGTTATTATATTAAGCCACAATTTCATTATCCATGATTTGTTAAGCCATCTTTTATGCAGAAACTTACTTCAGCAGCATGGTTCATGCTGAATCAAAACCAAACCAACTGAGTTGTATGACTTCAGGCTTAGCACAAAATACAAATCCATAGAAGGTATGAAGTTAATCTTGCTTGAAATCCCCAGTCTTTTATTTTCTGCCAGTCTCCTGTAAATTCTTGTCTGTTTGCTGCCATCCACTTTCTCTTAAACTCTGCTCAAATTTCTCTTTCACTACTTCTTCAGTCCTGCTTTTTGTTTCCAAAGTTCTGCTTTATTTCTTAACTGTTGCCATTTTTAAATGTGTTTAAAGGCATTAGCAGTTTTGAAATACTCTACTAAAATATTGGAACAAAACCTAAAACAACAAAGGTTGGAATCTAGTTATGTCATACCATTGCATCTCCAGGAAGGAAATGGATTTAGTTCTCCTTTCCCTTTAATTGTTGCATGTTGCTAAAATCTGCTTTCTGTATTTGTATGTGATGAATAACAAGGAGTGGTTCTGCCACACAAGCAGGATTCTAGTCATGGCTGTGTTGAAAGTTATGAAAAGTTAACTCGGACAAGCTGGTGATTCAACATTATGAGTTTCCTTGTTTGGCCTTCTTGGCTTTTCCTTGGTTCCTAGATCACGTTGCACCAAAAATATACCCAACATAATCTATCCTAGAGCAACCTTTATGAATGAAAAAATCCTATGAAGCATATTGTCCACGTTTACATGCTGGTTCCTCGGAATGAACCCTGGGTCTGGTCTGTCTCTTTTCATCTTATTTGGGACCTTATTTGTGTTATTTTTATTTATTGGTTTAATTTGTCTGGATGCCCATCTCAGCAAGTGACTGATTTATATTATGCCTTGCATTAAGTTGTGTGCCCAAATGATACAATTCTGGCTTAATGTTGATTTATAGAGAGTAGATTTGGCTAGTAAACTGTTAATCATTCTTTGGAAACTACCGTATATTTCAGAGTATAAGACACATTTTTCCCCTAAAAGAAGATGGAAATTTCGGTGTGTCTTATTCACCAAATACATTCATTTTTGACCCCTTGAGTCCCATTTTTGGGAAAATCGGATGGATAGATGGTCTGGGCAGCCTACACAGAACTCCTGGGGACTGGGGGAAGGCATAAATGCACCCATTTGTGTGAAAAATGGCCCCAAAATTGTCCTTTTCCCCATCCCCCAGCAACCAGGAGAAGCACTGCAGGCTTCCCAGACCCTTTTACCACTCCATTTTTGCAAAAAACCTGGCAAACTGGAAAACAGGATTGCAAAACCCATCCTGTTTTCCACAGTCTGTTGTTGTTGTTGTTGTTGTTGTTGTTGTTGTTATTATTATATATTACACAATTTGGTTCAGAATACTTTTTTCCTTGTTTTCTTCCTTTAAGGTCTAGGAGTGTCTAATACTTCGTTGCATTTTATAATCCAAAAAATATGGTAGCTAAAAATTAACTAGTGGACTTTTTGTTCCTGTCTTTATAAACAAAATTTATGAATCCTGGAATGATTGTCTAAGACCAAGCAGTTTTATCACGTAGTACTCAGAGAAAGTCTGTCAATCTTACATGAATTAATTGATTTGTTGTTGTAGTCACATGCTTACAAATTCTTTCTTTTGTAACATTACATTTTGATTATCTTCATTTAGATATAAAAGCTCAACAACAGAGAGATGGCTTCCTTTGGTGGCTCAAGAAACTGTATTCAGTTGGCATCTTCAATTAATCGGGGAAAATGCATTAATCCTTACACATTTTCCACTAAAGCCTTAAATGGAGCCCAGCATCAACTGACAAAGTGCCAAGCATGGAATAAAAAGAACAGCATTAGATTTAATTTTTGGACCGACAATTCCAGAACCTATGGAAACATGAATAGAACCCACAGATGGCCTCTGGATCCTAAAGACCTAGAAATATGTACAACCAGCTACAGCTGTTTTAGAAGGCCTTGTATACTCACTCAGCAAAAGGCAAGGAGAAAATGTGTACTATTTGGAGCTACCATGTCTCAAAAATTACATGATGTTGCTACTGAGAATATTCAGACCTTCAGGTGCTTTCATCGATCGTCAATACTGAAAGCTGCTCCAGCTCCACTCTTACTGATGATCCTGAAACCACTTCAAAAGCTCTTTGCTATCATCCTGGGGAGGTAACCAATCAACATTGTCCTGGTCAAAGAGAGAAAAAAAGTAGGAATAAATGTAAAGTTTGTGGTGTGTTTACAAAGGACCAATTCTGATAAAAATTCATGATATGCAAGAAAATAATCTTGAGTTTCTTGTAGCTTTTTTAAAGTTACAGATGTAGCTCATCATATGGTAGAATTTTGGTTTGGGGTAAAAGGCAGAAGGAAACAGCTTACTCACTCCTGCTTGGGATCAGTCAGTTGTTTGATCTACATCAATCACTCATATCATCTTTATTGCTAAGAATTTGAGCAATAAGAATTTCTTATTGCTAATAATTTGAGAAATCAGTTCCCAGTTTATTTTGTAGAATCCAACTCGGATTGCCAAATTTCTTCTCTTGGGTTTATAGGAGTTTCTTCTGTTAAGTTCTCATGCACTGAATATGGTGTGTCATTTGTTAGTTTGGAGAAAAATAGTACATAGAAATACTAAATGTACATCCGAAATATTTAAAATTCCAACCAGTTTGTGATTTAAATATAGATTATTCTTCTACTTTTGATAATTGGTATATTTTGCAGACTGGGGTTACATCTTGAATTAAACAATAGTGTGGTTTGTTTAATTGACTCAAGGTACAGTTCAAATATTAAATAGTTTATTTAGTTTGGTAGGTGTAAGCCATAGTTAAGTATAAAATAAACACTTATTTTACTAGTGCAAAGTTACACAAGAACATATTTCTTCATATAAGTTGCTGAAGTGGCATACAAAATAAATAAATAAATAAATAAATAAATAAATGCATTTGAATCTTTTATTACGAATAATACATTTAAATTAGGATAAAATAAATATTTATTATTTTATAGAGATCCAATGATTTTACCAATTTGTAAAACTTGCTTTGTAGTCCTTACAGTGGTATTGGTAGAATATTGTTTTATTGTACTAAAGTAAGAAACAACTGCCCTTTATTTTATTTGACTTCATAACAGCCAAATTAGTTGTGGACCTCTCATCTGGAATAATCTGTATTGAAGATTATATATTTTAGAAATCTAGGGGTAGTTGTTTGAAAATTTTAATATTTTGTCGTTTAGGACCATAAGAAAATGGTGGCGTGCACTTCCTCCAAACAAGAAGGAGTTATTTAAAGAAGCTGTGAGAAGAAATAAATGGAAGATAACCCTTGGAATTTCTAGCTTAGGAGTTGTATTTATCCTTTTTTATTTTACACACTTGGAGGAGACACCAATAACAGGACGCACTCGGCTTGTAGTATTTCATAAGGATCAGTTTGCAGAAATGACGGAAATTGAGTATAACATGGTAGGTAATTACTAAGGTAAACACTACCTTTGTTTCTTGTTCTTTTAGAATGGCATTTCTTCTCGAAGTGCTATAATATATGAAGTAATTTGAGTTCATCCATTTATTATAGCATTGTGTAATTCTGGAAGGTTTTGACTGAGTGCTTTGATTTTAACTGTTGCAATTTATAATCCACAGACATTGGTATTTTATAACAACTACTCTCTCTCTCTCTATTGCTGACTAGAAATAATAATAATTCTTTAACATACACCTCCTTTTTTAGAGAAAGTATATCTTTGCAGACTTTCAGTTGGATATAAAAATCAAGGTTGGTAGAAATTAAGGATATTCTTTTGCTACCATGCGCTCTTAATAAGGGTTTGGTTCATCCTCTCATTAAGAAGCCATCACTGGACCCCATGATGCTGGACAAATGTTCATCCAGTATCCATCTTCCCCCTTTTAAGGAAGGTGATGGAGAAGGTGGTTATGCAGCAACTTCAGAGGACTTGGATGAATTATCTGCAGGGAGGTTTTTTGGTCAAAATTTAGACTTGGAAGCGGTATGGAAATGGCATTGGTTGTGCTTTTGGATGATATCTGGCATGGGCAGGGTGGTGGCTTTGTGTCCATTCTGGTGACTTTCAATACCATCAACCACGGTATCCTTCTGGACTGACTCGGAAATTGAGGGTGGGTGGCATGGTGTTGTGCAGGTTCACTTTTTTTCTGCAGGGTTGGTGTCAGTCAATGGTGATTGCAGAGGAGAGATTCCATCCTCTATCCCTGCTATGTGGGATGCCAGAGCGGTCAATGTCTCCCAGCTCCGATTTAACATCTACCGTATTTTTCAGAGTAAAAGTGCACCTTTTTTCTCTGTAAAAGAGGCTAAAAATTCAGGTATGTCTTATACTCTGAATATAGCTTTTTTCAAAGCTGTTTTTCCCAGCTCTAACTAAATACTAACAATCTTCCCAACTCTTACCTTCTCCGAGTCCCGTCGACTAAACAATGTCATTTGGCGGGACCCAGGGGAAGAGCCTTCTCTGTGGCGGCCCCGACCCTCTGGAACCAACTCCCCCCGGAGATCAGAATTGCTTCAACCCTCCTCGCCTTTCATAAGCTTCTTAAAACCCACCTCTGTCGTCAGGCATGGGGGAATTGAGATATTCCCTTCCTCCTAGGCCTATACAATTTATGCATGGTATGTTTGTGTGTATGTTCGGTTTTTAAAATAAGGGTGTTTTAATTATTTTAAATATTAGATTTGTTATATGTTGTTTCATTATTGTTGTTAGCCACCCTGAGTCTACGGAGAGGGGCGACATACAAACAAACAAACAAACAAATAAATAAATTCTTTGTTTTAATTTGATTTTATTTATTTTTTTAGTATTTATTACAGTAACCTGTTGTATGTTGCCTGGAATTACTTGTTAGTGAGATGGCCAGTTGTATAAATTGGTTTAATTTAAAAAAAAAATAAGTTCAATATCTGCAAAAAGTATGTTTAGACCTCTGCAAATCAGCTCTGGTTTAATTTTGGTGATGATTCCAAGAGGGTGTGTGATTCAGGTTTGTGGTTTGGTTAAGTGAACTTTCTTGATTTCAGCTGCCTTGAAATTCTGCTTGAAAAAAGTTAATCATAAACTATAAAGCACTGGGTTGGGGTTTTTTTTTACATATAGAATGCTGTGAAAATACCAGGATTTGAACAGACTTTGTTTTATAACCTTGACATTTGAAAATATGATCCTTGTACCTGTTTTGAGGCAGAGAGAGCAAATATATCATAAAGACATAGCCTCCACCACATTCTCCACCAAAGAATCTATGCTAAACCAATGCAGAAATCATACTGCACAAAAACTGTTGGGGGGAAAAAAAGCTCTTGATTATCCCCTTGCCTTTTTTTTTTAAAATAATATTTTTATTAATTTTCCTAAAATGGACAAACAGACATACATACATTTAACATAAAAAGGTGGGGATGTAAATTCCCCGCTTATCCGAAAGTATAAATTTCGATACAGAAAAAAGAATACATAATTAAGTATATAATTGAATATTAGAAAAAATGACGTTAAACTTTTCATTTTTTTAAAAAAGAATTCTTCTCATAATGATTCTTAATATACAGTATAACCTAATTCTATTATATTTCTAAAACCAAACTTTATTTATCTAGCACTACTATAACCAAAAAAAAAAAAAATCTTATCCTTACCAAAACAGTTACACATTTATATCTAAATTTCCTATTATTTTTTTCTTATTTATCCATATATAAACTTTGTTCCACATTTCATAAAATTTTGTATCTTCTTGATCATTTAAGCGTCTTGTCATCATATCCATCTCAGCGCAGTCTAGTATTTTTGTAATGACTTCTTCCTCTTTGGGGATATTTTCCCCTTTCCAATTTTGCGCATATATAATCCTAGCCGCAGTTAGTATATGTATAATTAAATATAAAATTTCTTTCTTGTAACTCTGGTTTGTAATTCCTAATAAATAAAATTCCGGGTTTTTTTCCCCTTGCTTTTCTAGGGACGTCCAGTTTAATATACGATTCACCTCTGATTTGTCCTTGTGGGTGGATGTTTTGCTCTCTCTGTTCACTGGGTTTTCAAAATGCCAGGGAAGTTGGTGTGGCTGTTTGACAAGTTTAAGCCACTCCTAGGGAAGATTTCCTCATCTCTGGCTTCAGTAGAATGCCAGACTGGGTAGGGCATATTGACAGAGTTTGGCCTTCCCTAAGAAGCAAGACTTAGTAGAATAACCACTGACTTTGAGTCAGGAAATTGTAGTTTTGGTCCCTCTGATTACTAAGCTTTATAAGGTGCCAGGAGCTTTGGCAAGGTTGCTTCCTACAATTTCTAGCTAAACTCGGTTGCATGAGAATTGTGTCTTGCCTCATATGTTAAATATTTAGCTCTCTGGAATTATTACCTCTGGATCACAGTACAATGACCTATAGGTTATGACCTATAAAGCCCTTCATGGCACCGGACCAGATTATCTCAGGGACCGCCTTCTGCCGCACGAATCCCAGCGACCAGTTAGGTCCCACAGAGTCGGCCTTCTCTGGGTCCTGTCAACTAAACAATGCCGCTTGGCGGGACCCAGGGGAAGAGCCTTCTCTGTGGCGGCCCCGGCCCTCTGGAACCAACTCCCCCCAGAGATTAGAATTGCCCCCACCCTCCTTGCCTTTCGTAAGCTACTTAAAACCCACCTCTGCCACCAGGCATGGGGGAATTGAGATACTCTTTCTCCCTAGGCCTTTACAATTTTATGCATGGTATGTCTGTATGTATGTTTGGTTTTTATATTAATGGGTTTTTAATCGTTTTTATTATTGGATTATTATTGTACGCTGTCTTATTATTGCTGTTAGCCTCCCCGAGTCTCCGGAGAGGGCGGCATACAAATCCAATAAATAGATAGATAGATAGATAGATAGATAGATAGATAGATAGATAGATAGATAGATAGATAGATAGATAGATAGATAGGTAGAGAAAGAAAGAAAGAAAGAAATCAATCAATCAATCAATCAATCAATGCCACAGAGATACACAGGTCAGTCGAAAAAGTAACCCCGATAATTTTGCCTCCATCTGTTCATTTACCTTAACTTACACTCAGTTATTGTCCAGAAGCTTAAATTTGCCTGACCCAAAAGAAATTAAAAATAAGGTTTGATCCAAGCGTGTACTGGATAGGTCAAAATGCTGAAAGCTGAATTGAGCCTCCTGTTGTAGAAGCACAGCTTCTTGCTGTTTGGGGAGAAATGGTTACACGATACCCTTGAGGCAAGACACCATTTTTATGTGCTGCAGAAGTCAAAGGCTACGGGGAGGTAGTTGGAAGAAAATTATTATTTGCAGCAAGAATTCTCCCTTCTTCTGCTTATCTGCCTTGGTTGCCCTGCAGGATTTGAGTGGCATTTATCTGCATATGCGCTGACTGCCTTTCGTGTGGTGAAGGCTTCAGTTGGTAATAGAAGTGGAAGGAAGAGAAAATGAAGAGAATGAGAGGAACAAAGAATATTTAAAGCATCAAAGGAGAAGCTACTTTATAAAGGCACTTAAATGCAACGGTGGCTTCTGATTTTTAGCCTTTCCTAACAGGGTTTTAAAATGAGAAGCATTGTCCCACTTTCATTATTAAGCCAATTCAGTGGATTAATTAGCTTGGCATTCTCTTTGGTACATAACAGTTCAGGGTGCTTGTGATTAATTTGAAATACAGGGGAAGGGTATCTGTGGTGGGATTCCAAATCTTTTCCTACCAGTTCTATGAGAGCACGCTTTGTGTAGCACTCAAAGAACATAAGAACTTAAGAAGAGCCATGCTGAATCAGGCCAAAGTCCATCGAGTCCAGCATTCTGTGTCACGCAGTGTCCCACCAATTGTCCATTGGGATCTTGGGCAGAAAGAGAAGGCAAAATCCTCCCTTTCCCTTGACCCCCAACAAATGATACTCAAGGAACTCCTGCCTGCCTCAACCAACATAGAGGCAGCACATGGACATCCGTTTCAATATCCACCAATACACTTGGCATCCATGAATCTGTCTAATCCTGCCTTGAAGCTATCAAGGCTGACAGCTGTCACGGCCTTTTCTGGAAGTGAATTCCATAAACCAACGACCCTCGGGTGAAGTAATATTTCCCTTTATTTGTCCTCACTTTCTTACCTATGAGCTTTAGGGAGTGCCCTCTCATCCTAGTATTGTGTGATAGAGAAAATAATTTTTCTCTATCCACCTTTTCTATCCCATGCATGATTTTATACATTTCGATCAAGTCACCCCTTAAACGCTGTCTTTCAAGGCTGAAGAGACCAAGGCATTGCAACCTGGTTTCATAAAGGAGGTGCTACATTTCTTTGATCCTACTTGTTGCCCTTTTTTGCACAAAGAGAACCCTTAGTGCCAGCTCTGGAGAGCTGAGCTGTTGTTTAACTCAGCTGAGGTGCGGCAATCTTCTCTTCCCCGTGAATCAGCTGAATAAGGGAATATGGGACAGAGAACAGTGGGGATGGGAGGGTGGGACCAGCCAGAAGTTGTTATTTGCCAGTTTTCCGAAATACTGAAAGTTTCTACTACTGGTTTGCTAGAATTGGTCCAAACTGGCTGAATACCACCTCTGAAGGATATGGCGCTGAATCGTAGCTACCATAAGGGTGTACAGTGATAACTTGTCTTACAAACTTAATTGGTTCCGGGATGAGGTTCTTAAGGTGAAAAGTTTGTAAGACGAAATAATGTTTCCCATAGGAATCAATGAAAAAGCGATTAATGCGTGCAAGCCCAAAATTCACCTCTTTTGCCAGCCGAAGCGCCCGTTTTTGCGCTGCTGGGATTCCCCTGAGGCTCCCCTCCATGGGAAACCCCACCTCCGGACTTCTGCGATGCTGCAGGGGAATCCCAGCAGGAGAATCCCAGCATCGCAAAAATGAGCGCTTCGCTGGCAACGGAAGTCTGGAGATGGGGTTTCCCAGCGAAGGGAGCCTCAGTGAAATCGCAGCATCACAAAAACACCGAAGTCTTCGAAACCCCACCTCCGGACCTCTGTGTTTTTGCGATGCTGAGATTTCACTGAGGCTCCCCTCCATGGGAAACCCCACCTCTGGACCTCCATTGCCAGCGAAGCGCCCATTTTTGCACTGCTGGGATTCCGGAAGTCCGGAGATGGGGTTTCCCTTGGAGGGAAGCCTCAGGGGAATCCCAGCAGCGCAAATAACGGGTGCTTCGCTGGCAACGGACGTCCGGAGGCAGGGCATCCCAGCAGCAGTGGTGGGTTTGTAAGGTGAAAATAGTTTGTAAGAAGAGGCAAAAAAATCTTAAACCCCGGGTTTGTATCTTGAAAAGTTTGTATGACGAGGCGTTTGTAAGACGAGGTATCACTGTATTTCCTTTTGATTTTAAAGATTGTTCATACTGGTAGGTTACACTTGGTGGAGAGTGTGAGAAGGGGCGACATGGTGTGTCTAAGTGATGTAAACAGCATTGCAGTCTCATTAAACAAGTCCTACTGCTTATCTGATGTGTTGTTATGAAAGCTGTAGAGTTGGAGTATCCAATCTTGGCAACTTCAAGACTTATGGACTTCAATGCCGGCTGGGGAATTCTGTAAGTTGAAGTCACAAATCTTAAGGTTACCGAGGTTGCATATCTCTGATGTGGACACAACTCTGTAAACTTTACTTTCTTTTACCACCTTGAGGTAAACAGAAAAACCCACTTCCTCATAAAAGCACTCTATTCAAATTCCTAAACTTTATCTCAAAGCAGACTGTGGCATGATGGATAGCATTTTCTTCTGAATAATTTTATTTTGTATGTTTGTTAAATATAGACAGAATAGATATTCATATACTGTATACGTTGCAATTTGAGTCATTTAGGACGATTAATGTACTATGCTTCTCCCCCCCTCTTTTAAATATTTCAGTGGATGCTACAATTTCAGAATAAAATGTTGCCAGAAAAAGACCCTCGTTACCAGGTCGTCAAAAAAGTTGTCACTCATTTAACTGAAAGCAACAGGGACATTCCAGAATTCTCTGAATTTACCTGGACTATCCATGTGGTAGAAGAGCCTAGCATTAATGCTTTTGTACTTCCAGTAAGTAATAACTGAAAAGAAACGATGACGCATAATTATAAGGGAGAGAGAAGAAAATACCTAATGGCTTGTCTAAATGTTTATTTTATCCCTTTGCCTACAGAATGGACAAGTGTTCGTTTTCACTGGTTTGCTAGGTGCCGTGTCAGATATCAATCAGCTTTCATTCATTCTGGGACATGAAATTGCTCATGTTATTCTGGGACATGCTGTAAGTTTTGTTTAGTTGGTTGTTTTTTTTAAAAAGAAATGTTAACCTAAACATTGTTCCATTAGGATAAATGTAACTGCCATAGTCGAGATTGCCATGTCTTCTGCAGCAAAATGGGTTAGACAGGCTGGTACTTTGCACTGAGAAACTGGCTTGGTCTTAATCAGTTAGTTCACCAGGGACAAGGTTCAAAATGTTTCAAGGTTAAAACACTCACTTTTGAGTTTGAAGTCATTCTTAAAAGTGAATTATGGCTTCTAGGAAGAACATGAGAAGACAGCAGGTGTCCTCCTACTTCTAAATGAATTTGAGTGGCCACTGTGTCATCAAATGTTAGACAGACTATGGGCCTGATTCAGCAGAGATTTTCTTATGTTCTTAAACTAATTGCCAGATGGTTGGTGCATGTTTCCCCCCATCATTTTAACAAGCATAGGTAAGCTGAGCCTTCTGCTACATCTTTTTTTTTTAAAGCTAATTTGATTGTATCTTTTGGGCTGTCATTGTTAATGAGGGAAATGTTATTTAAACATTGTCGCAGGGTTGAAATGCTCCCGGTTTGCTTGTTGCCTATCGGTAGTAGGAGAGCTGGCCGTGAAGGGAGTGCAAGGCTCCGCCCACCTGGCAGGACACCGCCATTTGGATTCTTTTACCCTCTGCGCATGCGCAAATCCTTCTATGCATGCGCAGAGGGTAAAAGCACCCAAATGATGGCATCTGGGCAGGCGGATGGAGCCTCATGCTTCCTTCACGACCGGCTCTCCTACGACCGACAGGCACAAGTGAAACGGGAGCATTTCACCCATACATAGTTTTATTTCAGGACTAAAATACAGTGATACCGCGTCTTATAAACGCCTCGTCATACAAACTTTTCAAGATACAAACCCAGGGTTTAAGATTTTTTTGCCTCTTCTTACAAACTATTTTCATCTTACAAACCCACTGTCGCCGCTGGGATGCCCCGCCTCCGGACTTCCGTTGCCAGTGAAGCACCCGTTTTTGCGCTGCTGGGGTTCCCCTGAGGCTCCTCTCCATGGGAAACCCCACCTCCGGACTTCTGTGTTTTTGTGATGCTGCAGGGGAATCCCAGTAGGGGAATCCCAGCATCACAAAAATGGGCGCTTCGCTGGCAACGGAAGTCCGGAAGTGGGGTTTTGAGGACTTCGGTGTTTTTGTGTGATGCTGCGATTTCACTGATGCTCCCTTCGCTGGGAAACCCCATGTCTGGACTTCCGTTGCCAGTGAAGCACTCGTTTTTGCAATGCTGGGAATCCCCTGAAGCATCGCAAAACCACAGAAGTCCGGAGGTGGGGTTTCCCATGGAGGGGAGCCTCAGGGCAATCCCAGCAGCGCAAAAACGGGCACTTCGGCTGGCAAAAGGGGTGAATTTTGGGCTTGCATGTATTAATCGCTTTTCCATTGATTCCTATGGGAAACATTGCTTTGTCTTACAAACTTTTCACCTTAAGAACCTCGTCCCAAAACCAATTAAGTTTGTAAGACAAGGTATCACTGTATATGAAAAACCGAACGACGATAGAAGAATTAAAACAATATTTCTATTTTCCCCCTTTCGTTTCAAGGCAGAAAAGGCAAATCTGATGCACTTCCTGGATTTTTTCTCCCTCATTCTGCTCACCACGATTTGGGCTGTCTGTCCCCAAGACATTTTAGCTGTGATAGGCCAGTGGATCCAGGGCAGGTTTCAAGAGGTAAGTTAACTGAGTCCCGCACTTTATCTTACATTTCGGTTTGACTGATTCCGAGATTAGCTTGAAAATTGTTTCTGTCTCAAAGGTGATAGATCTTGTTGGAAACGAGATGCTGCGAACAATAGATTGAGATCTATCCGGAGGACTTTTGCCTTTTTGGAATGCGGGAGCGAAACTATAGATTAGTTTCTGTGAATAGCTGTCTCATGGCTTTTCTCCATAGGTTGGTGTGAAGAATGTGATTTCCCTGATATTAAACAGGATCGCATCTGTGACCTACTTTTTTTTATTAGATTGGTCCTATTTTGATCCATAGTGGATCATGAGATTTTCTTTCATCTGATGTAACAATCCTCAGCCTCAAATGCTGTTCATTTAACCTTTGTTTTACCCCACACTTGTTCATCCTTTTGACATTATAGAATAGAATAGAATAGAATTTTTTATTGGCCAAGTGTGATTGGACACACAAGGAATTTGTCTTGGTGCAGATACTCTCAGCGTCCATAAAATAAGATATACATTTGTCAAGAATCATGTGGTACAACACTTAATGATTGTCATAGGGGTCAAATAAGCAAAGAACTATGGTAGTATGTCTGGGAATCCTATTGTCTGCTAATCGGTAGGACACGTGGTGCATACCTCACTAGTTTACTCAGTATTTATTTATTTGTATCCCGATTTTGCGATTTTTACAAATTACTCAAGGCGGCACACATATCCAGCATACTTTCTTCCTCCTATATTCCCCACAACAAGAGCCCTGTGAGGTGGGTTGGACTGAGAGAGAGTGATTGGCTGAAAGTCATCCTGCTAGCTTTCGTGGCTTAGGCAGGACTAGAATTTACAATCTTCTACTTTGTAACCTGGAGTCTTAACCACTAGACCAGGGGTCTGCAACCTTAAATACTCAAAGAGCCATTTGGACCCATTTCCCAGAGAAAAGAAAACACTGGGAGTCACAAAATCTGGGTGGCCCTAGCCAACTCAATGCCACTCACTCCCACCAAGTCACATGACTACCCCAGCCACAGCTACCCAGAATTTGTGGCTCTCTTTGTTTTCTTTCCGATGGGAAACAGGTATACCTCTCTTTCTTTTCCCTCTCTCCTTGTCTCCATGTCTCTCTCTCTCCCTTTTCCATTGCTATATCTCTCTCTTCCTTCTTCCCCCCTCATCCCTCTCTGTATCTCTCTGTCTCTCTCCCCCCTCTCCCATCTCTCTCTTTCTTTCTGACTCTCTCATTGATCTCTTTCTCTTGGCCTCCCTCATCTGTCTCTTTCTCACATCTCTCTCTTTCTCACTCTCCCCTTCTCTCTCTCTCTCTGCTGAGGAACGATTGTCAGCCCTGGCAAAGGCTTTCTGTTGGATGATCCTCCTCCCTTTCCCGACTCTCTGGCTAACTGGTCAGGAGAGTGTGTGCATGTGGGAGACCCTCCTCGAATGAGCGCCAAAGCGCTGCAAAGGCGCACACACAGGATGGGCAGCTGCTTGCTTAAGGAGGGTCTTAACAGGACGCAAAAGGAAGCGGCTTCTACTTTGCACTAAGGCTCTGGTCATCCCCTTGCCATGCTCCCACCTCCCGCATGAGAGGAGAAGGAATGGGAGTTGGAGGAGGGTCGCGGGAGCCTTACAGAAGGAGCGAAGTGGCCCTGTACCTGCGTTTGCACCACATTTGCAAGTAAGTCAGCTTTCACTTCCTGCAGCTTCAGGCTGGAGCTTAAACCCTCCCCACTTAGCCGAAGAGTGGTGGATGTAGGATGGGGTGGGGATGGTCACAGCTAGGTGATGGCCAGATCCTTAGGGCAGGAGAGAAGTTGTGTTCAAAGACCTTCCTTTTTGCTGCTCTTTGGCGCTCCCTTGAGGAGGATCTCCTTGCACAACTCCTGGGCCTGCCAAGCCAGCCAGGGAGTCACAAGAGGGAGAGGACGGTCACCCAAACGGAAGCTTCCGCCAGGGATGGCAATAGTTCCTCAACGCCTCAACACTGGAGAATCCTGGCTGTTTCTCCATTCCCATTGTTGCCCTTACCTGGTGCCAGCCAGGTAGACAGGGAGCCATAGCAGAGGGCCGAAAGAGACGCTTGAGGCTCTGGTGCCGACCCTTGCATTAGACCAAACTGGCTCTCTTCTTTGAAGCAGTGGACCGTGGGGAATGTTCCCGGGGAAGTTGGTACTGCTATTGTGTAGCGGGAAGCCAGCGGAAGAGAACGAGCAGTGCCAGTGGTCAATAGATCATCGACTGGTACTGTGGTGAAGGTTAGAGATAAGCGTCCTCATTCCGTTTCCATCCAAGTGTGAAGTGCAGCGCTGTAATACGCTACCTGAATGCTAAGGGCATGAACGCTGCTGTGATGGGTACTCAAGATTTGTGCGCGATTGGTGGCCAAGAATTTTCTTGCCGATTGCTGAGTTTTGAATTTTGCTGAAAGAGAATGGGCACGGCACCACTGCATTGATTGATGTTTGCTCTCTGGAGTAGCCCAAGTTTCCTGTCACTATACAATTGAGAAAAGCCTCGCCTTCAATCTCGAAACGGTCAAGAAATTATCGGGCGGCACTGACGCTGTCGGTTTTGTGTGCTTCAGTAAGCATCTTGGGCACCCATTGCAGTAGCGTTCATGCCCTTAGCATTCAGGTAGTGTATTATAGCACACACTTTGCACTTGGATGAAAACAGAATGAGGACGCTCATCTCTAACCTTCACCATAATGCCAGTTGATGATCTACTGACCAGTGGATCAGTAGATCAACATTTCCAGATGACCCTTGTGTTGTGTGTGTGTGTGTGTGTGTGTGTATTTATACTCTGAAACAAGAACAGGGTTTTTCTTTTAAACTTTGTTCCAGAACCTACGGTGCCTACATTCTACTGAGTGATGTAAAACTTTTCTAGAATCAATAATTTAAATTCAGTTGTAGGTAATGGTATTAACTATTGGAAGAATAGCGTGCAGTTTGTGGCTGAGCTGTCTTCTTTTATTTATGTTATTCCTTTAACCTGATCACCCAGAAATAATCCAGAACTTTGGCTTCTTGTGGTTGAAGGCTGCAAAGCTCATTCATGTCGAACAAAGAAGAGAATAAATGCCTTTATTCTTCCTGTACGAGTTCTTATTACACTTGTTCTTCCTGCCAGTCAGGAATAAAATCAGATAAGTAGGAAAAGGCAGTTCAGTTGCCTAGCCTAAATCAGCTGAACGAACTGTCAGGGTGATCAATGGGACTTCAGCACTGAGCTTTCTTTATAGTTCAAAAGATGCCAAGCCCAGTTCTTTGCTTCGTGTTATACCTAGCAGCTTCCTTCTCTTTATGTTGCAGAAATAGAAAAAATTGCGGATAGCATATTTTATTTTTTCCTAAAAGGCAGTACCAGAGAAATCCCTAGGGCAAGGCTTGTTTTTTTCTAGTTTCTAAAGGTATCTGGATGAATGTGCTGTTCTTACCTTTAATAAAAGTTTCCTGTTCGTAGTACTAAGAGATTGAATATTGTCCACTGGGGAATTCTGGGAGTAAAGTCTGTGCATCTTAAAATTGCTGAAGTTGAGAAACTGCGACTTAGATTTATAGTAACAAAATACTGTGGTTTTGTGTGACTTTCACCTTGTGGTTGATTCATTTCTAGTTGAAAAGAATGACTTTAGAATCTTCTTTTCTTTTTGCATTTCCTATGCCCTTAAAGATTTGTTTATTAACTCAGGTTTTATATGCCACCGTGGGTTGAAGACCCTGTGCCACTCACAAAATCAATATATACAATTAGTAGGGTTATAAAATAATACAGAACCAGGGATGAAAAGCAACCAAGAAAGATAACTGACCACAGAATTATACAGTTCATATTCAGGTCATCTTGCCTTAATATTGCTTTGTAGTACCTTATTGCTGTTTTCTATGTTGTAGTAGATTTTTTAAAACTTTTCTATTTTAAATGGTGTAAATGTATTTTAGTGGGGTTTTTATTATTATTTCCGGAGAGTATAATAACATATAAGTACATAAATAAAGCCTTTTCTCACATTCCACAGATAACTGGGAAAGTCATAGCTAGTGCCTTAGCAATTTTCCATTCCATTATAATGTGTTTATGTTTAGGTAAGATGTTTACATTACAGTGATCCCTCGTTTATCGCGGATGTTACGTTCCAAGACCACCCGCAATAAACAAAAATCCGCGAAGTAGAACCAATAAGCAGGAAAGCCGCCAAGGAAGAGGACGATCAGCCTTCCGTTTCCCCATCGGCTCCGCCACAGCCTCCTGACCCCTGTGCAGCCCTAGAATCCTGGCCGCCAAGGCCTCTCTCCCCTGCGCCCAGCCACTCACCTGCCGCCAGCTCTGGCAGACATCGCCAGCTCTGGCAGACACCGCGAGCCTCTTGGCTCCACCACAGCCTCCTGACCTCTGGGAGATAAAAACTGGCTGACTTTTTTGGCTAAGGTGAATTTGAACTCGCAGCTTTCGACTTTCTGTCCTGCTGCCTTAACCACTAGACCAGAGGTGTCAAACTGGCAGCCCATAGGGATGGATGCGTCATGCACAGGCCACGCCCACCCAAGCTCCACGAATGAGAAAAATGTCACAAAACATCATGTGATGGCAACGTGATGCCATGAGTTTGACACCTGTGCATTAGACCAGCAATCATCTCTACTTATATTACTTTTTAAAAAAATCACTCTTGCATTTAGCAGAAACTCAACGAGGGTAATTTTCAGGTAGCTTTCGATAAAATAAACTGGCTTATTTTAGAAAGTAGCATATATAAACACTGGGTTACTTTTTCTTCTTTCATTGTAGTTACTTTTTGATATGCCATACAACAGGACCTTAGAAGCTGAAGCTGACAAGGTCGGACTTCGGTTTGCCGCTAAGGTAAGAATTGCCTTTCTTCGAATCATGTTAAGAGTTTCAGTTGAATTAATTCTCAGTAGGTGGTGTTGCTGACCAATAGCTTCCCCCTCTAGTTGTAATGTCTTTAATTTTAGTCTTGGGGTAATTTTTTTTCTACTGACTTTGCATTCATTCTTAATACATGTATGTATGCACACTTACAGTCTACATGTGACATGCATATCATTATATACCATCACTGCCACCTAGTGATAATAAAAATGTATATTAGGTTTTTAGAATATGTGAACCGCTTTGACTGCTAAATATGGCATTATATTTAAATAGTGTTGCTAAAGCTCTAGTGCATGTTAATTAACAACAATGTCAGTACCTTTCTTTTATATTTGTGGGCCAGAATTCTTTAAATTCCTTTTCAGGATTTTTTATAATAATAATAATAATAATAATAATAATAATAATAATAATAATAATAATATTATTATTATTATTTAGATTTGTATGCCGCCCCTCTCCGCAGACTCGGGGCGGCTCACAGCAGTGATAAAAACAATATACATTGACAAATCTAATAATTCAAAATCTAAAATAACACTTGTACATTTAAAAATCTAAAAGCAAAGAACCCCAATATAAAAAACATTCATACAGTCATATCATGCACTAAAATTACATAGGCAGGGGGAGATGTCTCAGTTCCCCCACGCTTGACGACATAGGTGGGTTTTAAGGAGTTTACGAAAGGCAAGGAGGGTATTAGTTATACAATGATTTATTTATTTATCATTAGAGTTGGAAGGGACTTTGCAAGTCATCTAGTCCAGGAGTCCCCAACCACCGGGCCACGGACCAGTACCGGGCCGCGGGGCATGTTGCACCGGTCCGTGGAGTCAGCAGCTGCCGGCCCTCATGCCGCCACCCCCTCCCTCCAGCGCTTCACCTCCCGCCGGGCAAGAGGCCTCGGGAGGCAGGTTCTGCCGGCCACAGGACGATGGATGGGACATAGGGGCGAGAAGGACCGAGAGGCTCAAGCCTCTTTTGGCTTCTGCCGCGGGGCGCTTTTGCGTTTTTGGCTGGGGGGAGGCAGGAGGGCCAGCCTGACCCCCTCTCTCCAGCGCTTAGCTCCCGCTGGGCAAGAGGGCTTGGGAGGCAGGTTCTGACGGACACAGGACGATGGCGGGAAAGAGGGGCGGGGAGGACCAGCACCCCCATGCTTAATCCCGCCCCCAATCACGCCCCTTTCCGCCCCCACTGGGCCATAGAAAAATTGTCCTGCTGAAACTGGTCCCTGGTGGAAAAAACGTTGGGGACCACTGATCTAGTCCAACCCCCTGCTGAAGCAGGAGACTCTACACCACCTCAGACAAATGGGAGTCCAATCTCCTCTTGAAACTGTTGAATGTTGGAGGGTTTGCAACCTCCGCTGGCAAACCAATTTAATCAATTTAAATAGTTTCTATAGAAAAATCACACTGTTACTACTTTGCTATGATGATCATATTCATTGCTGTCTAAAAAGGGAAGATGTAGTAAGCACATACGAACTGAATAAACAATCTCTCACGGCCAACCCACACTCAGTAAAAGACCTTGGAATACTAATATCGAATGACCTAAGTGCTAAAGCCCACTGCAACAATATCGCCAAAAAAGCTTCTAGAGTTGTTAACCTGATCCTACGCAGCTTCTGCTCAGGCAATCTCACACTACTCACAAGAGCCTACAAAACTTTTGCCAGACCCATCCTAGACTACTGCTCATGTGTCTGGAACCCATACCACATCTCGGACATCAGCACCCTAGAAAATGTCCAAAGATATTTCACCAGAAGAGCCCTTCACTCCTCCACTCGAAACACAATATCCTACGAAAATAGACTAACAATCTTGGGCCTAGAAAGCCTAGAACTACGGCGCCTAAAACATGATTTGAGTATTGCCCACAAGATCATATGCTACAACGTCCTACCGGTCAATGACTACTTCAGCTTCAACCGCAACAACACAAGAGCGCGCAACAGATTCAAACTTAATACGAACTGCTCCAAACTTGACTGTAAAAAATATGATTTCAACAATCGAGTTATCGAAGCATGGAACTCATTGCCGGACTCAATTGTGTCAACCCCTAACCCCCAATATTTCTCCCTTGGACTCTCCACGATTGACCTCTCCAGGTTCCTAAGAGGCCAGTAAGGGGCGTACATAAGTGCACTGGTGTGCCTTTCGTCCCCTGTCCAATTGTCTTTCCTTTCTCTCACTTATGATATATATTTTCTTTCTTTCATATATCCTCTCCTCTAAGTTCACTTTTACCCTTACATATATTACTACATGTCTATTTTTCTTCCTATGTATTTGTGTATTGGACAAATGAATAAATAAATAAAATAAATAAATAAATAAATAAGTAGTCTTTATTTGATCAACAACCAGCACAACCAAAACTGGGAGTAACCCAAATACCTACCTTCTTTCAACCCATAACATTCAATCTATAAAGTTAATTAAAGGACGGAACTTAACCCATCCTTACACACCACACATTCTCCACTGCTATTCATATATATATTGTGGTGCTGATATGAAAATCCAGGCTTGTTGTATGAACACATCAACACAGGTGCTGATTCCGCCCCACACCCACCCTGGCATCTGCAGCAGGTATTATCATATCTATCACATCCATACCTTTGCATTATTGAACAGCCTTTTATGATGGGTCGCACATCTAAGTGGAATTCCACATATGTAAACACAGACTTATTTAATGTATTTATTAAATTGATTTATATGGCCACCCATCTCACAAATACAGCTTTTCACTAAAAGCGAAGGAGTAGGGGAAGAAAACCCCCAATAGTGGTCACAGAAGATAAATCCAAACAAAACCATTATTAAAGATCTCTCAGCAGGCACTCAATCTCCTGACCCTGAGACCCTGGAGCACATCCAGATCTTCAGGCTTTATGAAAAGCCAGCAGGCTCAGA
Organism: Erythrolamprus reginae; assembly: GCF_031021105.1. Classification (NCBI taxonomy): domain Eukaryota; kingdom Metazoa; phylum Chordata; class Lepidosauria; order Squamata; family Dipsadidae; genus Erythrolamprus; species Erythrolamprus reginae. The sequence continues at coordinate 81,449,230 of NC_091952.1, read as the reverse complement.
GGCAGTCTGATCCTGGGGTATATAGTGTTCCATTTAGTGGAGTCAGCGAGGCTACAAATATTTCTTAAATAAAACTTTAAGGTGCAGAAAAAATTTAACCATTTATCCCTGTAGTATTTTCTTCAGTACCTTCTGCATTTATGAAGAATATATCAAAAGTCTTATTTTTATTGTTTTCACATTGCTGCAGCAATGTCTTTCATATTTGTGTATGTATCTGCGTGAGCATGTTTGTTTTGCTGATAAAAGTCCATATCTTAATTCAGCTAGTTTGTTTCTTTTCACAAAACTGGAATCTCTGTTTCTTATATTTGTACGTGAGTCAATTACTCATCTTCTGCTCTTCTTCTTTTCTAGTTAAATACAATGGCTTCCTCTTGTCACTGTCAAAAAGTTTCAAGCAAAACTTACTAAAGAGGAAGATGCCTATTTCCTCTCAAACCAGGGGGGAAATGCTGCCAGAGGTTCGGTGTGGTGTGAGGTTCGGCGATGCTGTAGCAGCAGTGGCGCGGGAGGGTGCCCACCTGCCCAGATGACGGTCACGTCCCGGTTTTAGCTCTCTACACATGCGCAATGCCTTCTGTGCATGCGCAGAGGGTCAAAACTGTGGCATATGAAGGCTTGTAGTTCCAAGCTGGTAGGGAAGGCGGCTGCATTTCATCCCTGTCTCAAACCACTTGATCTATTTTACACATGTGGATTAGTTTGAAGTAAGAGGAAAGAAGATTAGGGAGGAGACAAACTAATTTGTAGCAAGATAAAAATATTGCAATTGGGCATTCAATGAGCTATCTTTTCACAGTGTTGTTACACCAACACTCTGCAGTCTGCATTGGTTGCCGATCAATTTCCGGTCGCAATTCAAAGTGTTGGTTATGACCTATAAAGCCCTTCATGGCATCGTACCAGAATATCTCCGGGACTGCCTTCTGCTGCACGAATCCCAGCGACCGGTTAGGTCCCACAGAGTTGGCCTTCTCCTGGTCGACTAAGCAATGTCATTTGGCGGGACCCAGGAGAAGAGCCTTCTCTGTGGCGGCCCCGACCCTCTGGAACCAGCTCCCCCCAGATATCAGAGTTGCCCCCCCCTCCTTGCCTTTCGCAAGCTCCTTAAAACCCACCTCTGTCGTCAGGCATGGGGGAATTGAAATTTCCCTTCCCCCTAGGCTTATAGAATTTATACATGGTATGCTTGTATGTATGAGTAGTTCTTTAAATTGGGGTTTTTAAGATTATTATTAATATTAGATTTGTTTACGTTGTCTTTTTATATTGTTGTTAGCCGCCCCAAGTCTTCGGAGAGGGGCGGCATACAAATCTAATAAATAATTAAGTAAATAAGTAAGTAAGTAAGTAAGTAAGTAAGTAAGTAAGTAAGTAAGTAAGTAAGTAAGTAAGTAAGTAAGAAAGAAAGAAAGAAAGAAAGAAAGAAAAAAAGAAAAAAAGATAAAAATATTACAATTGGGCATTCCATGAGCTATCTTTTCCCATTATGTCTGTTCCTTAAAGTTCTTCCTCCTGTGAGTGATTGTCTGAATAATCATGAGTTCTAAACAAGGATGTTTAAATTCTCTGCAATAATTACAATGGTTGTGCATTCTGAGAAGTCCATGCGTTTGGGAACTTCCAGTTTAAGGCTAATTCTGACTCAGTAAATACATCCCATCTTTGTTCCACCCAACCTTTCTGTGCATACCTTTTTTAAAAAATGATTTTTTAAAATTTTATAACATATAAAAATTCCATTTTCAATTAAACGGTGTATTGCCTGGATACAAATAGTTTTAGGAAATAATAATCAAGGAGTTTACAACAATGGTTATTGTTGTGACTGATCCTTGTTCACCTTAGGTCATGCCTGCAACACTCTGTGGCCTGCACTGGCTGCTGATCAGTTTCCAGTCACAATTCAAAGTGTTGGTAATGACCTTTAAAGCTCTACATGGCATTGGACCAGAATACATCCAGAACCGCCTTCTACCACATGAATCCCAGCGGCCGATAAGGTCCCACAGAGTTGGCCTTCTCCGGGTCCCATCGACTAAACAATGTCGTTTGGCAGGCCCCAGGGGAAGAGCCTTCTCTGTGGCGGCCCTGGCCCTCTGGAATCAACTCCCCCCAGAGACTAGAACGGTCCCCACCCTCCTTGTCTTTTGCAAATTACTCAAGACCCACCTTTATCACCAGGCATGGGGGAACTGAGACATCCTCTCCTAGGCTTTTATATTTTATGTTTGGTATGTATGTGTTGTATGGTTTTAAATTGTTGGGGTTTTAGATATGTTTTATTTTAATATTAGATTTGTCTCACTGTTATATTTTTTTGTATTACTGTTGTGAGCCGCCCCGAGTCTTCGGAGAGGGGCGGCATACAAATCTAATAAATAATAATAATAATAATAATAATAATAATAATAATGCCTGATTCTGAAGAGGATGAACCAGGCCCCTCAGGATATCCTGGGCCAGTGGGGCTGTCAGAGGAAACTGAGTGAGAGAGTGAGACACTGACTGGGGAGAGCCAGAGGGGGCTGATGTGACAATGGGAGATTGGTCCCTGTAAGATAGTCAGGAAGACATATTGGGAGAAGATACATGGATTAACCCACGCTATTGAAGAATGCCCAAAAGGCAAGAGGAGATCCAGAGTAAAAGTTATTAATCCACAGCCTTAACTCTTTGATGTGTGATGTCACTTCCAGGCTATATAAAGAAGGGTGGCTGGGAAAAGGGGGCGTGGACTCACAACGTTAGTTACATGGAACAGGTGAGAAACTGTGGCGTCCCTGAAATGAAATGCTAAAAATCATGGGCTTTGTCTTCCAGATATGTTCTAAGCTGTTTTTCCTTTGCTTGTAAAAGTTGGCGGTGAGCCTCTGATTTTGCTTTGATTTATAGTGGTGTGTGTTTTCTAGGAATTTAGAAGGAATGGATTTTGGCGCGCTTCCCAGATCCCAAGCCAAAGCTTGTTTCTAAGTGACAAAGAACTGTGTTGTACTTCATGCTTCTTTGACTTTGCATTGCATTTTATATATATTATTATTATTTATTATTATTTATTAGATTTGTATGCCGCCCCTCTACGCAGACTCAGGGTGGCTATATCCTCCGAGTCCTCGGAGAGGGGTGGCATACAAATCTAATAAATAATAATATTATTATTATTATTATTATTATTATTATTATTATTATTATTATTATTATATCCTGTTCGTTTGAAAAAATAAAGAATGAGCTTTATTTCAAAAAAGTTATTTTTCTGGACGTGGAAAATTACTGGAGACCCGAGAGTAGAACAGTCATTACATTGGTCTTAGTTCTTTCTGTGCATATTTAATCAACTTTTTCTATTTCTGCCTTAGTGTTTTCTGATGAATGTCAATGAGCAAGTCTCCTTTATTTCCCACTGAATTTTTTTTTCACTCTACTACTCAGAAGCTGTCCGTTTTTTAAAATGATGTAATAAAAGATAGTCATTTGAATGAATCCAGACAATTTTGCAGATATTTACGACAATCACTGGATACCTCTGAAAATGCCCACCCAATTTTCCATTTTGGTATGCCACTGTTTGGGGGTTTTCTTGTTTACTGATTTTGTATCCAGCAATTGGATATAGCAGCAATTGATTTTTCCTTTCTTTTTTTTTTTTTTTTTAAATTTAAATTAGTTTTTCAAAAGACAAACATAGGACAAACAACATTCAACATTTAAGGAGCTACCATTGTTCCGCTTATCATAGAAGTCTAACTAATATAAAAAAGAAAAAAGTCTAACTATGATCAGATTGATACAAAAACATAACATACATACTCTATATTCTTATTAAATTTAACTCTATATTCTCTATGTTAATTAATTTTCTTATCTATCAAATATTAAATGTTTTAATCTAAAATAGAATATAAAATATATCACTTCTAAATTTATCATATTGCAAAACTACCCTATGTTTATGTTATTTTTAAACTATTCATATATGCATACGGTTTACCATCAAATTAATACGTTCAAATAATTGTAAATTCTTACTTATTTAATTTTTAAAACTATTTTTAAAATTCCACCATTTATATACTTTGTGCCATATTTTATAAAATTCTGTTTCAGCTTGGTTATTCAAGCGTTTTGTCATCATGTCTAATTCCGCACATTCTATAAATCACTTGATTTGTTTCTTGAAATCAGATTGTGTTACAGTATCTATGAATACTTGTGCTAGCTGTTTCCTTGTAACAAACTTCAATGTAGGTAGCCTTATTCTGGGGTTATTTTGTGCTGCCCTTTGTTTCAATTCTTTTTTTAATTAGAGGGTTTTCTTCTTTCAATAAAACACTTCAATGGCTATGCTGGCTTTTTATTATTATTAACCCATTCACTTCTAAAGCGAGGAGGTCTACGAATTATTTTGGTTTCATAGCTACAGATGTCACAATTCCTGCAATGAAAACAGACCAGGAGTATTCCTATGCTTTCTGTCTTTTGCTACTTCTTTGCTGACAGCAACTTTCCTGTCATAGTACAGTGCCTAATGAAGATTGTGACTTGAGCAAAACTTTGAATCTAGCCATTGGCTTTCTCTTTTATCTAGGCTGTAAATTATCTCAATGTTTGAGCCAGTTTTGTGTAGTAGTTAAGGCTAAAAACTGGGAAACCATAAATTCAAGACCTACCTTAGGCACAAAGCCAGCTGAGCCAGTCATTTACTCTCACCCTAGGAAAGTGGCAGTGGCAAACCACCTCTAAAAATCTTGCCAAGGAAACTTTAGGGACTAATGGAGATAGTCACCAGGAGTCAAGGCTGAGTCAAAGACACCTGCCCCCAAACCTAATGACTTACTGTATCGTGTGAGTTTCAGCATGTTGATATCTTAGGAACGTCCCATAAAACCCTAATATCTCCGGGACCGCCTTCTGCCGCACGAATCCCAGTGACTGGTTAGGTCCCACAGAGTTGGCCTTCTCCGGGTCCCGTCGACTAAACAATGTCATTTGGCAGGCCCCAGGGGAAGAGCCTTCTCTGTGGTGGCCCCGACCCTCTGGAACCAGCTCCCCCCGGCGATTAGAACTGCCCCCACCCTCCCTTCCTTTCGTAAACTCCTTAATACCCACCTTTGCCATCAGGCATGGGGGAATTGAATCATCTCCCCCGGGCCTATACAATGTAAGTATGGTATGTCTGTGTGTATGTATGTTTTAATAACGGGGATTTTAATGTTGTTGTTTTTTTAATCGTTAAAATTGTTAGATTTGTTATGAACGGTTTTCTATTGTTGTGAGCTGCCCCGAGTCTACGGAGAGGGGCGGCATACAAATCAAATCAAATCAAATCAATCAATCAATCAATAAAACAAACAAATAAATAAATAAATTTAATTAATAGATACATTTCCCTTGTATTATGAGAGCAGCCAGCAATATTTACAAGAGTTCTAATTGTTGTGAAAGAAATCTGTGAAAATGTCTTTACTAAGCAGTTTCCTGCCTATATTTTCTAGGCTTGTATGGACGTAAGAGCCAGTTCTGTCTTCTGGCAGCAAATGGAACTGGCTACGATTCTCCAGAAGGAACCCCAATTACCAGAATGGCTTTCTACACACCCATCACATGAGAATCGAGCTGAACAATTAGACAGACTGATACCGGAGGTTAGTCACCCTTTGTAAACCTTGTGTGCCCTGTCTTATTTGCTTATCACAGAGAGTTTCACTCCACATGAAATAACTTAGAAACGAGAGAATGAGGGTATCCAGTGTTGCTGATAAATATACACACCGCATTTTACAATCTACCAAGCAATGATGCTTTGTTTTGTCTTTCTCTTTTTTTTCCTAAAGAAAATTGTCACCAGGTTGCATGCTGTCAATTTGAACCGTGTTTTGCAATCCACGCATAGATGCTTCAAAATAATAATAAAATAAATAGTACAGAAATTGACTAGCATAAGACATAACCCGAGATGACAGGGGTTAGTTTTTATAATTGACTTTCCAGTCGTCCCTCCAGTCAGATGAGGGGTGATAAGAATACTGAGTGGACTGATGCACATATGGTCTATTTAGTATTCTGTCTCATTCATTTCTTTACTCCCCTAGCCATTGGGTATTGAAAAGTTTGTGTTATTCTACTCCTCCACTTGTTCTGATGGGAGTTGCCATCTGTAAATTGCTGGCTCTTAGAATTGATATCATTGTATGCATGTGTGCGGTTCTCCCCCAAATCTGATTTCCATCCTTGCTCAAAGAGGTAATTCTATATCATCCTGTCCAGAGGATTCAAAATACTGATAGTGGTTTGTGATGTAACAAATAAGGAGGAAAAAACATAGAGCATAGAAACATAGAAGTCTGACGGCAGAAAAAGACCTCATGGTCCATCTAGTCTGCCCTTATACTATTTTCTGTATTTTTATCTTAGGATGGATCTATGTTTATCCCAGGCGTGTTTAAATTCAGTTACTGTGGATTTATCTACCACGTCTGCTGGAAGTTTGTTCCAAAGATCCACTACTCTTTCAGTAAAATAATATTTTCTTATGTTGCTTTTGATCTTTCCCACAACTAACTTCAGATTGTGTCCCCTTGTTCTTGTGTTCACTTTCCTATTAAAAACACTTCCCTCCTGGACCTTATTTAACCCTTTAACATATTTAAATGTTTCGATCATGTCCCCCCTTTTCCTTCTGTCCTCCAGACTATACAGATTGAGTTCATTAAGTCTTTCCTGATACGTTTTATACTTAAGACCTTCCACCATTCTTGTAGCCCGTCTTTGGACCCGTTCAATTTTGTCAATATCTTTTTGTAGGTGAGGTCTCCAGAACTGAACACAGTATTCCAAATGTGGTCTCACCAGCGCTCTATATAGCGGGATCATAATCTCCCTCTTCCTGCTTGTTATACCTCTAGCTATGCAGCCAAGCATCCTACTTGCTTTCCCTACCGCCTGACTGCACTGTTCACCCATTTTGAGTATATAATGAATTAGTACAGGGGTAGGCAAAGTTGGCTCTTCTATGACACGTGGACTTCAACTCCCAGAATTCCTGAGCTAGCATAATTGGCTCAGGAATTCTGGGAGTTGAAGTCCACGTGTTATAGAAGAGCCAACTTTGCCTACCCCTGTATTAGTACATAATATGTGCATGCATCTTTTGGCAGTCCTTGGCACATTAAAGCATTGTATCAGAAGTACAGGTAGTCCTCGACTTACGACCGCAATTGAGCCCAGAAATTTCTGTTATTAAGCAAAACATTGTAAAATGAGGTCCCCCCCCCATTTTTACAACCTTTCTTGCCACAGCTTTTAAGTGATTCACTGCTGTTTTTAAGTTAGTAACGTGGTTGTTAAATATATCTGGCTTTTCCATTGACTTTGCTCCTTCTTATTAGAAGGTTGCAAAAAGTGATCCCAAGACCCCGAGATATTGAAGCCATTATAAATACGAGCCAGTTGCTAAGTGTCCAAATTTTGACCATGTGATAGGGGGATGCTTCAATGTTCGTAAGTGTGAAAAATGGTCACAGGTGTTTTTTTTTAGTGTCATTGTAACTTCGAACAGTCAATTAATGAATGGCTATATGTTGTGGACTACCTGTATGTGAATTTATATAGTTGATTTCAGGGAAATTGCAAGTGAAGCCTCTCATCTAGTAACACATAAAGCTTATTCTTGTATAATGAAGTACTGTATATAGAAATACGCATCATTTCTCTGTTAGTTGTGGATTTGCTGGATGCACGGAATATAAATTATGCTTGCATTTAATAAGTGTAGAGAAACACAACAACTCTGCTGAGTTAAATACTCATCTAGACCACAGAATGAAAGCAGCCAACAGGAAGCCTGTGGGAAATTCACAGTTAGGGGAAAATAAGTAGAGTTTTTTGTTGTAGCCCGAGGCAAAAATCCTCGGCTTCATTGATCAGTGGCACACTTGGAGTTTTGAGAGGCTATTTTGTGGGCATTGGACTGCCATAGTGACGGATAGATGTCCTTTAATAAAATTGTGGTGACCAACCTTGGTCAGTTCCTTCCCTTTCCTCCCCTCCCTCTCTTCCATACATATGAAGCATGGAGCTTATATTGCATCAAAGGAGAGATTTGTGAACAAATTAGAACCGAAGGGCACCATACTGGGAACTTTTGCAGTCGTTCATTACGCAAGATTCATACTAAGCAAGATCACATGATCAAATGAATCTTCATGTTTTTGCAACACTCCGCGGCCTGCACTGGCTGCCGATCGGTTTCCGGTCACAATTCAAAGTGTTGGTAATGACCTTTAAAGCCCTACATGGCATTGGGCCAGAATACATCTGGAACCACCTTCTACCGCACGAATCCCAGCGGCTGATAAGGTCCCACAGAGTTGGCCTTCTCCGGGTCCCGTCGACCAAACAATGTCGTTTGGCGGGCCCCCAGGGGAAGAGCCTTCTCTGCGGCAGCCCCGGCCTTCTGGAATCAACTCTCCCCAGAGATTAGAACGGCCCCCACCCTCATTGTCTTTCGCAAATTACTCAAGACCCACCTTTGTCTCCAGGCATGGGGGAGTTAGGATATTCCTTCCCCTAGGCCATTACCAGTTATGCATGGTATATTTGTGTGTATGTTTGGTTTTTATAATAAGGGTTTTTAGTGATTTTATTAAATTGGATTGTTACATGTTGTTTTTTATCATTGTTGTTAGCCACCCCGAGTCTGCGGAGAGGGGCGGCATACAAATCCAATAAATAAAATAAATAAAATAAAATAAATGTTTATTTATGATATTTGCCACATTGTCATCTTAAAATTTTAAAACTTCAATTTTTCAAACAGGCCACATATTGAAAGATCTGGGCAATGTGAACTGATAAAAAACAACATACTTGCCTTCTTCAGTATGTTGATGGTGGGATCCCCAACTTACTTGTTGAGAATTCTTCCACCCTTCCATATATGGCTATAAGCAATAGTGAAATAGATAACGAATCATATTTTCAGTTGAAGAAAATAGCATTAATTTTAAAAATACACCTGCATCCTTCAGAAGTCTCAACTTACAAACAAATTGGGACTTCAGTTTGGATCTCTAAGCAAGGAAGTCAAGTCATTACATCACCAGAACTGATTTTATGACCATTTTATCATGGTTGTTAAGTGAATCTGGCTTCCTTAATTGATTTTGCTTGTTGGAATTTAGCCGGGAAAGTCACAAATTGTGATCACTGCAAGATATTGCAACTGTCATAAATGTAAGCCAATTTCCAAGCATCTGCATTCCGATCTTATAACCATAGAGCAGAGATCTTCAAACTTGACAACTTTAAGACTTGTGGACTTCAATTCCCAGAATTTTAGCTGGCTGGTGAATTCTGGAAGTTGAAGTCAACAAGTATTAACGTTGCCATGTTTGGGAATCCCTGCTATAGAGGTTTTGTGACAATCCTAATTTCCAGGACAGGTTGTAAGTCACATTTTTGAAGCCCTCGTAAGTTTAAACCATCAGTTCAAACCATCATCATAAGATGTTCCTTTGCTGTTTCTACAGAATATCTGGTATTTGTCAGGGAAACTATCTTCCTTTTTACTCGCACATTTTACTTGAAAAGTGAAAGTCATACCTCTTCACTGTTATAATGTAGTTACCATTACATAATTACTTTGATTAATCTTTCACAGAATTACAAGTCAGCAATATTCTCTTTAAGACAGGTACATAGGATATCTCAAGTAAGATTATAGGACATTACATAAAAACATTACATAAAACATTATGACACTGACATTTTAAATTTATATTTAGACAAGGAATTTGATGCAAATGGAATTGATGATTTTGGCAAACTGTCCACCATATTCATGTGATCTCTTCCCAGGATGGTTGTTGCCATCAGTAAAGTTGAGATATTTTTTTCAAATTTTAGCACTGTACATGCATTTGTACTTAATAATGTCTGTCAGTGAAATGCCTTTTCCATTAGTTTAGAAATTACTGTTTTCCCCTCTTTTCTTCCTCCTCCTTTTCTATCTTTCTTTGTTATTTTTAAACTTTTCTAAATAATTTGTTTCTATCAAAAATCAGCTCCAAATAATTTATAAATAAAATATTTATTTATTATTTATTTATTAATTAGATTTCTATGCCGCCCTTTTTAAAGAGACTCAGGGTGGCGTACAATATTATAAATGCAACAATATAGAAAATAAATCTAATTTACTTTAAAAGACTGATACAAGTTGCTAAAATTGTTAAGAACCCCATATACAGACACACACATTCATTGAATTCAATAATTCATAATATAGGCTGAAGACAATCTCATCACTCACGGCCCCCATGCCCGCTGTCAGAGGTGGATCTTCAGAGCTTTACAAAAAACCAGGAGGGAGGGGGCGGTACGTATCTTTAGAGGGAGTTTGTTCCAGAGGGGCGGGGTCGGCACAGAGAAGGCTCTTTCCCTAGGTCCCGCCAGATGACATTGTCTAGTTGACAGGACCTGGAGAAGGCTGAATCTGTGGGACCTAACCGGCCACTAGGATACATGAGGCAGAAGACGGTCCCAAAGATAGTCTGGTCCTAAGCCATGTAGGGCTTAATAAGTCATAACCAGCACTTTGAATTGTGCCCAGAGATCCCTTGGCAGCCAGTGCAGCTCCCAGAGTGATGTTGAATTTGTTAATGTCTCTGTTTGGATCAGATTCAATTCGATTCAATTCAATTTATTAGATTTGTATGCCCCCCCTTCTCCGAAGATTCGGGGCGGCTCACAACAATAATAAAAACAATATTCCAGCGAAAACAAATCTAATATTAAAAAGCACATAAAACCCTATCATATTTAAAAAAGCAAACAACATATACATACCCAAACATAAATATAAAAAAAGCCTGGAGGAAAGGTGTCTCAACTCTCCCATGCCTGGTGGTATAGATGGGTCTTGAGTAATTTACGAAAGACAAGGAGTGTGGGGGCAGTTCTAATCTCCACGGGGGAGTAGATTACAGAGGGCCGGGACTGCCACAGAGAAGGCTCTTCCCCTGGGGCCCGCCAAACGACATTGTTTGGTCGACGGGACCCGGAGAAGGCCAACAACTCTTAAATTATTGGGAATATTGGAGAAGGTCTTTGAGTTTACATTTCTGATTTGTACTAGAAATTTAAGCACTGCCATGCAAACTAGCTGAAAATTTGAATAAATCTCACTATATAATTCCTGTATGTCTGTCTACTCAGAAATAATTTCAACTGAACTCAATGCCAACTGCTAATAGTTTAATTGTTAGTTGCGAAACAGAGGGATTTTCAGATTTTTATTAATCAAATGTCAAACTGTACAACCGTGATTGTGGATCATTTCCATTAAAGTACTTCACATATGTTTTTCTTTTGAAGCACCCCAAATACCTTAATGTTTGAGAGCACCTCCTGAAATGAGAACTCTCATTTGCTTTTCCATTTTGTGACCATAATGCATATTTTTAAAAAAGTTATATTCTTTTTGAAAAATGGTGTAATCATTGTTATTTTACAGATCTAACCATCCATTCACTGCCATAGTGATAGAAACAAGAGGAGTTTTAGTGCCGTAAATCAAGAATACTATTATATGTTAGAAGTTTTCCATGATTATAAACCAAATGGTTACTTATACTGAGAAACTAAGAACTCATTGTCACTTTTAATTTGCTGAGAACGGAAGATGACAATTTTTTAAAACATTGGCACATTTATTTAAGGAAAAACTATTCCTTTTATAGCAAGAAGTGGAAGGAGATTTTCAATTTAGCATGGAAAAATAAATCCTTGAGGAGAGATCTGAAATACAGAATTGGTTGGCACAGATTTAAGATAAGCAAGTCAGAGGGGAAATTTAACACTTGAATGATCGAAGATCTATGGAGAAAAGTATTCTGGGAATGTATTATTTAGAATACTATATATGCTGCCGATCTATGATTATTTGTGTTAGCAGATGATAAGGAGACAAACTTTTGTGGAGATTGTAAATTATTTTTTAAATTGTGTCATTAGTTCTCAAATTGGGGTTGTTTCTTCACATATTGAAACTGAGGCTGGGGTTAGCACTGTAATTCAGGAGAATATCTCTCTATATATATTGTTTACTATGTTTTTCCTTTAAATTTTATTTTACTTGACTATAAAATTGTAAGGCTTGCAAAAACGAAAATGGTATTTACAAACCTTTGGAGTCCTGTTCTTTTGGGGTAATTTGCAGCCTGGCCTTTTAAAAGGTAACTGTACTTCCAATAACTCGAACTCTTAAGTGATACAGTGGATGTTGGTTTCTATATACATAACAAATGTGGCATCTGGTTTAGGGAAGCAACCAGAATTTGGCAGAAAGTACAGTACTGAATATATACCTGTATACTTAAGGGAAGTGGTATTAAAAAGTTGTTGTAAAATAGAGCACATAATATACACATTTCCTACTAGATTAAACACAACCAAAGTTTCCATAGGCATCATTTATCAGTTATCTTTTAGACCAGTGACGGCGAACCTATGGCATGGGTGCCGCAGGTGGCACGCAGAGCCATATCTGCTGGCATGCAAGCCGCTGCCCTAGCTCAGCTCCAACGTGCACGTGTGTGCCGTCCAGCTGATTTTTGGCTCGCACAGAGGCTCTGGGAGGGCGTTTTTGGCTCCCAGAGAGCCTCTGGTGGGATGGGGGAGGGCGTTTTTTACCCTCCACCGGCTCCAGGGAAGCCTTTGGAACCTGGGTAGGGCAAAACACGAGCCTACAGGGCTCACCAGAAGTTTGGAAGCAGGCCATTTCCAGCCTCCAGAGGGCCTCCGGGGTGTGGGGGAAGCTGTTTTTGCCTTCCCCAGGCATTGAAGTATATGTGTGGGCACTTGTACATGCACAATAGCAAGCGCCCATGCTGATTTGGCACCCGAGGAAAAAAAAGGTTCACCATCACTTTTTTAGACCTTCTTTAAATATCACAACTCTTACTGTTCATAATTTATTTTATTTTTATTTATTTATTTATTTATTTTGTACGATACACAATGAGGGTTTAGTGGGTATATATATATCTACACACATAGTTAAATACATGATGAAGGTTATAGAGAAGATACTCATAGTAAAATATATCTAAGAAAGAATAGAAAAGAAGATATAGTAATAGAACATATCAATGAAAGAATAGAAGAAGAGATATAGGAATAGAAGAAAGGTATAGGAGATATAGGAAAGTAAGAGGACAGGGGACGGAAGGCACTCTAGTGCACTTGTACTCGCCCCTTACTGACCTCTTAGGAATCTGGATAGGTCAACCATAGATAATCTAAGGGTAAATTGTTGGGGTTTGGGGATGACACTATGGAGTCCGGTAATGAGTTCCACACTTCGACAACTTGGTTACTGAAGTCATATTTTTTACTGTCAATTTTGGAGCGGTTAATATTAAGTTTAAATCTGTTGTGTGCTCTTGTGTTGTTGTGGTTGAAGCTGAAGTAGTCGCCGACAGGCAGGACGTTGCAGCATATGATCTTGTGGGCAATACGTACTTAAATCTTGTTTAAGGCGTCTTAGTTCTAGGCTTTCTAGGCCCAGGATTGAAAGTCTAGTCTCAATATACATTTGTGATGCTATGCCAAATTGGGGGTGGGGAGAACTTCCAGTCTGGAAGAAATATTGGTGTGACCAATATTGAGCTAACTGCAAGCTCAGGACAATTCTAGAAGTTCCCGGTAAATCATGTTTTTCTGTCTTTATGCAACTCGGATCACATTAAATGCCATACAGACGTTACATTGAGCCATAACGTGGAACCTGTTCACAAACGCGGAGTTGAAAAATTGAATTCTCCGTCCATTCCAGTTGCATCTTTTTCAAGAGCTGTCACATGCTATCAAACAATGTAGACTGCTTTTGCTTGCTAGGTATGTGTCATGAAAGTGTTTCTAACACTGAAAACATGTTTAAGAGGTCTCTGCCTTACAAGAAAAGAGCAGCTACTGGGCTTTGAACCGTACTTCTGTGGGTTGATGTTTCTTTTCAATTCAATTCAATTCATTAGATTTCCTATGCCTTGAACAGGATGGATTTGATTTAAATCAAGTCGATTTAAAACAGGATATAAATCACAATTTAAATCACTAGTAAAAAGGCTTAATTTAAATCAATTTGATTTAAATCATAATTTTTAAAGAGCAATTGTCATTTCTGTCCTGCACTGATTGACAGTCCCAATATTGCAGAATATACAGCCCCGTGCTACATAACTAAGCTCAATTCCATGCTGAATAAACTAAATTATTAATGCATCTTGAATATACAATTATCTTTAGATGGATTTTTACTCCAAAAGCATTTTATTAAAATAAATTTAATTTTAAAAAATCTGATTTAATTTTTTTAAAAAATCCAATTTAATTTTTTTTAAATCATTTTTTAAATTTTTTTTAAAAAATCATTTTTTAAATTTTTTTAAAAAATCATTTTTAAATTTTTTTTAAAAAATCATTTTTATTTTTTTTTAAAAAATCATTTTTAATTTACGGTATGAACAAAAATAAATGAAGACCATGTTTCCTAACATAGGGTTTTCAGCTCTGTTTTTAACTGTTCAAGGCATAGCACTTTATAATTGAGTAGTTATCCATTCCAGACCTCTTCTATAGATCTGTTATGCCCCAAAGCACAAATGAAGCGGAATCATGCAAAGATACCTTTCATCTAGTAAGCCCGTGTCTTCTAACCTCCCAAAGAATAAATAATATTTTTAAAATGCTAAATAACAATGACTTGGGATGCAGCGTGGATTACAACCGATATCAAATTAAATCTCAGGAGAGTACTTTAATCATGCTGTGAATTTCTTGAGCTGTTTTAAATGGGAAAAGTGGTAATGGACCAAGATTAGGCTATTTTTCTTGCTAAGATTCAATTCTGCTAGGATTCCTTTTAAGTCAGTTCAATAAAGGGAGGATTTCCCAGGAAAGATGAGTCTTGGAATTAGACAGGTACCATCAAGTATTGGCATTGTTTGATCTAATTAATAAAGCCAACATGTAGCTCTCTGTAATTTAACACATGGAAGAAGGAAATGCATTGATAATATTAATACAGTTCTTGTTTCTGTCAGTTCCAAAATCTTTTGGGGGCAGGGGGCTTAACTGCTTTCCCCAAAATTTAACAAAAACTGCAGGCCAACGTACTTGAAGTATACCCAGAGAAAACTTAAGGGAAAACATAAATGTGTATAGTGACACTGAATATTGACTTTATTTTTTCCTTCACTCTACTGGTACAAAGAAATGTTAAGTACCAGTAGGGTACTTAACTGTACATGAGGAAGCAAACTAAGAGCGAGGTAAGTCAGAACCCACCCCTGAGTATCATCTACTCTCAAAGCAGGTCCAGTATTGAAGACTGCTGAGAGGTCAAGAATAATGAGGATGGTCACACTCCCCCATCCTGCTCCCACCAAAGGTCATCTAAGAGTATGATCTCAGTCCCATGAACCCTGACTAAAAAGGATCCAGATAATTTAGTTTGCTCTCAGTTGAATAATAATTACTGCAGCATTTACAACTTTTCCATTATTTCTGCCTGCCCTGTAAGATCCAACAGGGTGAGCAAATCCAATCCCTTAAGCAATGTGTCTGGTGAGTTTTAGAAAGAAGGCCTACTTTGTTGTGGTGCCTGCCTTCTAAATAGCATCTTTCCCCAGAGACTATTGTCCCAGCTCTGCAAACCTTTATGCATTTAAACCTGGCTTTTCCCCTAAGCTCTAGGATAGGTTTGTTGGTGTGCTCGTTTATCTTATAGTATGTGTTTTCTTCATTCCGTGCTGTTAGTTTTGTTACTGTTGTTGCTGCTGTTGCTGTTTTAGCTATTGCATTAATTTTAAATGTATTCCATCCAGAATTGGCTTTGAGTTGGGCAGACATGTAAATCAAAATAATAAATGAACACAGTACATTAGTCCCATGCTATACCGCGCTTCACCTACTGCGGCTTCACTTCATCGCGGGTTTTCAAGAAATATTAATGAGAAAAATCATTCGCGGATCTTTGCTGGTTCGCGGGTTTCTGAGGAAGTCGATCGGCAGATTTAAACAGCCCGCGGAACTCGATCGGCAGGTTTTTTTAAAAAAAAATATCTAAAATTGTAAATACTGTATTTAAACACTGTATCTAAAATAAATACTGTGTGGGAAGGGTTTATAAACACTTAAAACAATGAAAACTTACCAAACAATTACAATATAAATACTTAAATAAGTACTATCAGTCGATAAATTCCCCATCGCGGATTTCACCTATCGCGGACGGGTCTGGAACGTAACACTAGCGATAGGTGAGGTCTTACTATATTGCTTCATATGTTTTCTACTTGATTTGGTGAAAGTATATGGGGTTAGCTGAACAACAAACAAGGAAGAATTAACACTAGCTAATGCTAGAAGAAAGAAAGTTGTTACTGTTGAAGGACATATAATACAGCTTTCCCTTTAACATTAGCAGACTTTCAAAATGAAATTAGCATCAGTTGGATGGAGTAAGCGATGGGGGATTTTCCTTGCTTAAATTCTGGGGGGAAAATCCTTCCCTGGAGGGGCTCTTTATGTGGGGAGAAATTAATGCTTTTAGAACAGGGGTCTCCAACCTTGGCAACTTTAAGGCTTGGGGACTTTAACGTGATCACTGGCTGAGGAATTCTGGGAGTTGAAGTCCACAAGTGTTAAAGTTGCCAAGGTTGGAGACCCCTGCTTTAGAATGAAGTGCTCATGTCTCAGAACAGGTAAGGGCTAAGCTTGACCAAGAGACTCAAAGCACGGGAACTCAACGTCCAACCCATCCTTTTAGTGAACTTTGAAATTACAATGGAACTTAATAAAAGTGACCGATGATTAGTTTCACACTTACGACTGTTGCAGGATCCCCATGGTTACATGATTAAAATTTGGGCACTTGGTAACCAGCATGTATTTTTGATAGTTGTGATGTGTCAGGGTCCTGTGATCATTATCTGTAGTCTTCCCAGTCAACTTCCGACAAGCAAAATCAATGGGGAAAGTCAGATTCGCTTAACAACCGCACGATCCACTTAACAACCACAGTGATTTTCTTAACAACTGTAGCAAAAAAAAATAATCATCGAACGAGGCACAACTCATTTAGCACTTGTCTTGCTTAGCAGAGTAAATTTGGGACCCAACCGTGGCCATAAGTCAAGGATATCTCCGGGACCGCCTTCTGCTGCACAAATCCCAGCAACCAGTTAGGTCCCACAGAGTTGGCCTTCTCCGGGTCCCATCGACTAAACAATGTCGTTTGGCAGGACCCAGGGGAAGAACCTTCTCTGTGGCGGCCCCGACCCTATGGAACCAACTCCCCCCAGATATCAGAGTTGCCCCCACCCTCCTTGCCTTTCGTAAGCTATTAAAAACCCACCTCTGTCGTCAGGCATGGGGGAATTGAAATATTCCCTTCCCCTAGGCTTATAAAATTTATGTATTGTATGACTGTATGTATGACTGATCTCTTAAATTGGGGTTTTTAGATTTTTTAATATTAGATTTGTTTACATTGTCTTTTTACTGTTGTTAGCCGCCCCGAGTCTGCGGAGAGGGGCGGCATACAAATCTAATAAATAAATGAATGAATGAATGAATGAATGAATGAATGAATGAATGAATAAAATAAAATAAATAAAATAAAATAAAATAAAATAAAATAAAATCTGCTTTCGGGCGCTCGGTCTAAATCAATATGAAGGATTGCTTTGGCAGGCTTTCAAGGTTCTGCCACAATACCCTATTTGCGGTAAAGTTCATTCCCGAAATCCAAGCGATCCTTGTTTCCTAAATTAGGCTTTGGTGCTTGACGCTGTTGGAAACATTTGGGGTTTGATGCTGCTGGAAAAATTTGGAAAGAAAGGTGTCAAACTCTTGCATATGGCATATTCATTGTTTTCTTATTTTAGCTCCGGGAACGTATAAATAGTAAGTTATGCATTCAAATTTACAGACAGATTTCATGATTAAATATTCTGCTCTGTTGAAGCAAATTGTGTCGTGTTCTGTCCATACTTCCAGAAAAGGTGTTTTTCTTTCATTTCCTTGTACTGACACGTTTGGGAATGACAGATATGGGGTAGCACAGCAGAATATTACTCTTTTCGAAACATTGCAGAGATGGGATTTGTGGAAATATGGAAAAACTGTATTTTTCCAGACCCAAGACTTTATTTCCACATACATGCAAGCAGCCATGTTTAGTGTTCGGAAACTTCAGATCGTGCAGAATGTGGCAGCAAGAGCCATTGTGGGGCTTCCTAGATTCACCCACGTTTCTACAACACTCCGTAGCCTGCACTGGGTGCCGGTCAATTTCCGGTCACAATTCAAAGTGTTGGTTATGACCTTTAAAGCCCTACATGGCAATGGATCAGAGTACCTCCAGAACCGCCTACTACCGCACGAATCCCAGCGACCGATAAGGTCCCACAGAGTTGGCCTTCTCCGGGTCCCATCAACTAAACAATGTCGTTTGGCGGGCCCCAGGGGAAGAGCCTTCTCTGTGGCAGCCCCGGCCCTCTGGAATCAACTCCCCCTGGAGATTAGAACAGCCCCCACCCTCTTTGCCTTTCGCAAATTACTCAAGACCCACCTATATCGCCAGGCATGGGGGAACTGAGACACCAACCCCAGGCTTTTATATTTTATGTTTGGTATGTATGTGTTTTATGGTTTTAATTGTTGGGGTTTTATATATCTTTTCTTTTAATATTAGATTTGTTTACTGTTATATTGTTTTTATTATTGTTGTGAGCCGCCCCGAGTCTTCGGAGAGGGGCGGCATACAAATCTAATAAATTGAATTGAATTGAATTGAATTAGATTGCAGCCCAAAATGCACTACAGAAGGAGCATAATTTGACTAAATGGAATTTTATTCCAAATAAACAACAATAGACATCACTGTTGTTTGGTTCCATGCAGTGGTATTTCTTGCTGTTGCAATGCACCATAGGTCAAGATATAATCCAGTACAGGTAACAGGCCTTAAACTGCTTTGTGGTCCACATTATTGGCTCTAAATAAAACAAAATAGTCAGCACAGGACATTCCCTTGGTGAGTCTAAACTTTCAGTACCAGCAATAAATCTTCATACAGGAAATTGTTGCAAATATCATTTTGACTGGCCTAAAGTTTCAGAAGGTTCCATGCTGAGCATAACTCTCTATCTCTCCTGCCTATAGCCTTCATCTTGTATTTAATGGATGATAAAACAGTGTGAAGTACGTTTAATCAGGCCTCTCTTTCCCACTCAAACAAAATATTACTTTAAGCTGTGCTATGTCTTTTGCGACTTTGGCTCTATTGCTGATGATCTGCTAATTTAAATAAATAAAGTAAACAGAGGGAAGATGGATACAATACAGTGGTACCTCGAGATACGAGTTTAATTCGTTCCGGACCTGGGCTCTTAAGTCGAGCAGCTCTTATCTCGAACGACTTTTCCCCATAGGAATTAATGTAAATAATTTTAATTGGTTCCAGCCCTCAAAAAACTCACAAAGTTAGTCTAAATTATGCAGAAAGACATGTTTTTAATGAAGAAATGTACATGTACATATAAATGAATAATGAAGTTTCTTTCACTTAACTTGTAAACTTTCTTAAACTTTTAAATTTACATATGTTCAACTTCTCTGCCACCCAATCCTGTAGGACAGAGGTCCCCAACCCTTTTTGCACCAGGGACCGGCTTTAAGCGATCAAGAGAGGAATGGGTGAATGAATGGACGGAGGGTGGGAAGGAAGGAAGGAAAGAGGGAAGGGACAGGAACAGAGGAAGGAAGCAAGGAAACTTATGAAAGGGGAGAGTAAGAGAGGAATGAGTGAAGGGAGGGAGGGAGGGAAGAAGGTGGGAAGGAGAAAGAAAAGAAGAAATAGAGGAAGGGAAGGTAAAAGAGAGAAAGAAAAAGAGCAAGAAAGAAAGCTGCAAGCACCCCCCCGAGCCCTCCAGGCCGGCTGCAACCTTTTAAAACACGCGCGCCGCTTCGCAGCTGTCTCCTGAAGCCGAACGCGGAAGTTAGCGTTTGGCTTCAGGAGACAGCTCCTTGGCGCTTGTATCTCGAATTTGGGCTTGTAAGTAGAACAAAAATATCTCTCCCCTCCCAGCTCTTATCTCGAGTTGCTCTTAAGTAGAGCAGCTCTTATGTCGGGGTTCCACTGTACTCTGTTTTCCAAAAAACACAAAAACTGCAAGATTTTTTTTAAAATGCTACATGAGTATGAAAGGAACTGAATTTTCTCTTTTTAAGAAATAACCCAAATCGTTATGCTTGGCTTGAGTAATACCATTTGACATTAATGCAGTGGCTTATGTTCAACACGAGAATAAGAGAAAACTCTGTCACTGCAAATATCTGTGAAGTTATTGATTGGTAAGTGGAAATGACTGCATCTACAGCTAGTGAATTTTTAGACACAATATTGAGAAGACCATGTGCAAATCAAAACGTTACTTTGATTCTCCCCCCCCCCCTAAAATTATGGGTAGTGTGCAAAATAGGTAGAAGTGTTATATTTTTTTAAAAATGCTTCAGAGAAGTTTTCAATTCAAGCCAACAGTATTGAACTGTAAATGAGGCGACATGTTTGGAGTGTTTGGAGACTGCAAATTGTGCAAAATGCAGCCGCACGAGCTATTGTGGGGCTCCCAAGATCTGCCCGCATTCAACATCACTCCGTGAGCTGCATTGGTGCTGGTTATGACCTATAAAGCCCTACATGGCTTACGACCAGACTACATACAGGACCATCTTCTGCTTCATGCATCCCAGCGGCCGGTTAGGTCCCACAGAGTCGGCCTTCTCCAGGTACTGCCGGCCAGATAATGTCAAGTGGTGGAGCCTAGGGGAAGAGCCTTCTCTGTGGTGGCCCCAGCCCTCTGGAACGAACTCTCTCCAGAGATACATACTTCCTCCTCCCTCCTGGTCTTTCATAAAGCTTTGAAGACATACCTCTGTCGGCGGGCATGGGGTCCCTGAGTGACGAGATTGTCTCCGGACGATGTTGTTGTGAGTGATTGAATTGGATGAATGTGGATGACTGTGCATGGGGTTCAGAAGTTCACCCATTACTGGTAATGTTAGTCTCTTGCATTTAACAGTCAGGAAACATTGAAAAATTAATGTGTGGAACAATATTCAAAAATTATTGAATACATACCTTCACTTTTTTGTTACAATATTGCTGTTTTCAGCCAGGAAGGTTAAGTCATAATAAGGATGGTGTGCTAAATATCTGCAGCCCATTCACTCTCACTAATGGGAGAGTATAAGTTAAGCAATAATAATAATTGATATTTAATTAATAATAATAATTAAGTCTAAGTAAATTATAGCTTAAAGTTTCGTCCTAAACTGAGATGGCAGTTTACTGTTACCAAGCATGGCATGATTTGAAAATCCAGCATTAAGTCTTCAGAGAGGGGCGGCATACAAATCTAATAAATTATTATTATTATTATTATTATTATTATTATTATTATTATTATTATTATTATTATCTTGTGGTGAGATGGGTGGCAATTAATCATTCAATCAAATAAATCAGTGTTTGCTGGTGGTACACAATTTTTGCTTTGTTAAACCATCAACCCAAAACAACCCATGTCTATGTTCTGCTTTTTCACTTGTTTTTGCAAATTAGGCCTAAATATTTATTTATTTATTATTACTTAGATTTGTATGCCGCCCCTCTCCGAAGACTCGGGGCGGCTCACAAATAGCTCCTATAAATTAAATATAGGCCACATATATTAAATATAGGCCAAATATATAATAGCATTAACAACCTGGAACCCTTGCTTAAAAGTGACATGCCACCAATACTAAATAGGACCGAAGTGTTAATGTAGAGTTGGGAATGAGGTGGCTTTTTAGTATTTTTGCTAATTTTGTATATTTCCTTTTTTAAACAATTAGATTTCTACACATATATTGTTTGTGTTACAATATTGTTTGTGTTACAATATCCTGAGTTGCCTCAAGAAGGTGGCATGGAAGTCTAATAAACAAACCAACCAACATTGAGGTTTTGGTTGGAATTATGGATTTGTAGATTAAATTAGATTTATTGGATTTATATGCTGCCCCTTTCCGTAGATTCAGGGCGGCTCACAACAATGGTAAACAAAACATAGTAACAAATCTAATATTTCGCAATCTAAATTACAGTTTTAGGTTAAAAAATCCAAAAGAAACCCCAATATATAAAAAACAAGCACACAATCGAATCATACACAAAAACTACATGGGCAAGGGGGAGATGTTTCAATTCCCCCATGCCTGACGGCAGAGGTGGGTTTTAAGGAGTTTCCGAAAAGCAAGGAGGGTGGGGGCAATCCTAATATCTGGGGGGAGCTGGTTCCAGAGGGTCAGAGCCACCACAGAGAAGGCTCTTCCCCTGGGTCCCGCCAGACGGCATTGTTTAGTTGACGGGACCCGGAGAAGGCCAACTCTGTGGGACCTAACCGATTGCTGGGATTCGTGCGGCAAATTTTTTGGGGTAAACTTTGTTGATTAATGGGGTTTTTTTGCTTGTGTCATAACGTACCCTTTCTCTATTTGCAGGCACTGAAAATAAGAGAAAATTGCAACTGCCCGTCTTTGCCTGGTCAGGATCCTCGCCTCATATTCAAACTGAGCATGCAGCATCTGTTGCAAGCATCTGAAGGTCAAAAAACCCCAAATATTACTCTTCATGGTTCCGCCCCCCCTCACATTACGCTTCCATTCGCAAAAAGGGAAACCATGCCAGTCGACCCTGTCACTGGAAAATAACACTCGGGACGAAAGCCAGAATATTTCTGGATACTTTTTATCCAAATGCTCATCACACGGTCGATCATATGCCATAGGCTTTTGTGCAAACATTTGATGACAACATTAAGAGAAAGATGTGAATCATGAGTATGATTCCCCTCCCCTGCAATCGTAATGTGGATAAGAAACATGGTGTTTAGATGGATTGGCAGAAGATGGCTTCTTATACACAAGGTTGTAATTCATCCCTCTTTGGAGTTGCCTAAAACCTGCTTTATAGAAGTGGGGTTCTACTTACAAGATAATAAACCAAGGGCTGTCACACCAGATGCTCAAAAACGAAGAAATGATTGTCCAATTTTTTTTCTTATGAAAACACCCATTATTTATATCACATTATAATACCAGTTTTATTGCTATATGAAAAGTCCAGGGGAGGGGGGATTTTTACTTCTGGTACTGGAAGAGTTAAAACCTTGCTTCTTTTTTGAATGTCTGTTTAAAAATGGCTCCTGTTTGCATAGTACATTTAAGTTATATTCATTATTTTATTTATTTTATTTATTCATTTGTCCAATACACAAATACATAAGAAGAAAACAGACATGTGATAATATAAAAGAGGGTGAAAGTGAACTTAGAGGAGAGGATATATGAAAGGAAGAGAATATATAAGATAGGTGAAAGAAAGGAAAGACAATTGGACAGGGGACGAAAGGCACACCAGTGCACTTATGTACGCTCCTTACTGGCCTCTTAGGAACCTGGAGAGGTCAATCGTAGATAGTCTAAGGGAGAAGTGTTGGGGGTTAGGGGTTGACACAATTAAGTCCGGTAATGAGTTCCACGCTTCGATAACTCGATAGTTGAAATCATATTTTTAACAGTCAAGTTTGGCGCTGTTCGTATTAAGTTTGAATCTGTTGCGTGCTCTTGTGTTATTGCGGTTGAAGATGAAGTAGTCATTGACTGGTAAGACATTGCAGCATATGATCTTGTGGACAATACTCAGATGATCGTGTATTGCTCACATATTATAAGCTTTACACAGCTTTGTTCAGCTTGTATTGAATTGCTAAAAAAATTGCACTGCCTGTCTCGAGTAAACTCTGCAATGAACAGCATCTAATTTTTTGACTTCATGTTGAGTTTCTCTTGTATTTCCAAAAGACAGGTTGAGTCGGGTAAAGTTAATCTTGTGTTATAGTATGCTCAACTAGTAACTACAAGGCTACATCCATGTTGTTTTCTTAGTGTCGATAAGGAAGTAGCTTCTTGTTGCCATCTGGGATATTTTATTTTTAAATTTCCAATTTCTTCTCCAGCGTTGGCATTTTCTCTTGGTTTCCCATTCATATTATAAGAAAAAAATCCAATCCTGCTTCGTTGTTGTGATGACTACATATTTTAACCCAAAGTGTTGTGGGAATAAGTCAAAGTTAAAGTAGCAGAGGTTTCATACTTATATCAACGTAAGTACTGCTTGAAGACTTCTTTGATACATTGAAACTTCCATACATTGACAAAAAGCCTTGGAATACAAAACTCTGATGTTACTTTTTCTCAACATTTTCCAGGAAACAAGAAAGGCATGTGGAATTATTTCTGAGTACAGTGGTACCTCTACCTACAAACGCCTCTACTTACGAACTTTTCTAGATAAGAACCGGGTGTTCAAGATTTTTTTGCCTCTTCTCAAGAACCATTTTCCACTTACAAACCTGAGCCTCCGAAACTGTAACCAGAAAAGACAAGGAGAAGCCTCCGTGGGGCATCTAGGAATCTCCTTGGAGGAAACAGGGCCGGAAAAGGTGCGGAGAAGCCTCTATGAGGCCTCTCTAGGAATCTCCTGGGAGGAAACAGAGCCAGAAAAGACGGGGAGAAGCCTCTATGGGGCCTCTCTAGGAATCTTCTAGGAGGAAACAGGCCTACCACCCTCTCTGTGGTTTCCCCAATCACACACATTATTTGCTTTTACGTTGATTCCTATGGGAAAAGTTCGTAAACAGAGGTACCACTGTAGTTTCCTTTATTTCTCACCTATAGTCAGAAATCTTGCCAAACTGAAGCTGCTAATTTCATCACTAAACATGCTCTGGGAATTGCTAGGGAGGAGCTAGGTTCATTCTCTTCCTCCTGACCATGCTTAGCTGCCTCTGCCCTCTGAATCCAGACATCATTCCACCATATGGTTTGCCCACCTGGCTCCCAGTGACAGTTGTGCAGTGATACTTGGGCTTGCTGTAGACATTGGAGCTAGTGTGTGATGGGTAGCAGTTTCATGGAGAATGACTAGGAATAGCTAAACCTTTGGCCCTGAGGAACGGATACCAGGAACTCCTTTGTAAAGTGAAAGCAACAAACTTCAGGGGGAGGTGCCTCCTTCCATACCAGACCCATCCTCGGTGTTCTGCCTTGGAAATCTTGTTATTCTCTCTCCCTATAATCCCTCTTCAGATACCCTCAAGCAGGACGAAGGCCTTGTGGTGCCCTCAAGAAAAAGCAAAGTCATCGCAACCACTTGTTCTTCTCACTTCTCCATTCCATACATTTGTTACAAATTTAGATTGACATAAATCAATCTCTACTTAGGGAAGGTCTATAGTTGTCTGTTGTTCTAACCTTGCATCAAGAAGATGCTTTTCAACATGACCAAGAAATGAGGCTTAAGTTGCTGCTCCTCTTCCCCATGTGATGGTTGCCACTGGTAGCAGATTTTCTGATTCTGACTCTGGTGGCTTTTTGATATGGGAGTAGGATGGTCCCCAGTCTCTTGCCTTGCCTGGGTGTCAAGCCATTTCCTCTTAATCTCAGGAGGTTCTCTGCCTGACCAAGAATCATGCAGTCACTTCTCTGCTTTGAGGGTAGGCACATTCTTTGTCAAGTGGACCAGGTGTCCCTACTTGACCACCTTCAATTTCAGTGAAACTTTGCACATATATTCCTTATGGTATAAAACTGAGGTGTGCAAAATGTTAGCGTAAAATTTTGCACACCTCAATTTTATACCATAAGGAATATACAGTGATCCCTCGATTTTCGCGATCTCGATCTTCGCGAAATGCTATATCGCGATTTTTCAAAAAATATTAATTAAAAATATTTTCCCACCCGATGACGTCACTCTCTTCCTTTCTCATCTTTCTTTCTCTCTCTCTTTCTCTATCTTGCTTCTTCCTCTCTCACACTCTCTTCCTCCCTCTCTCATCTCTTTCTTTCCTTCTCTCTCTTTCTCTATCTCTCCCTCTCTTGCTCTCGAGCGGCGCGTGGGCGGCGGGGAAGACCCAGGGAAGGTTCCTTCGGCCGTCCAGCAGCTGATCTGCTCGGCAGCGCCGCAGCAGCGAGGAGCCGAAGATCCGGGTTTCCCCTTTGTGTAGGCGGCGGGGAAGACCCAGGGAAGGTTCCTTTGGCCGCCCAGCAGCTGATCTGCTCGGCAGCGCCGCAGCAGCGAGGAGCCGAAGATCCGGGTTTCCCCTTTGCGTGGGCGGCGGGGAAGACCCAGGGAAGGTTCCTTCGGCCGCCCAGCAGCTGATCTGCTTGGCAGCGCCGCAGCAGCGAGGAGCCAAAGATCCGGGTTTCCCCTTTGCGTGGGCGGCGGGGAAACCCGGATCTTCGGCTCCTCGCTGCTGCGGCGCTGCCGAGCAGATCAGCTGCTGGGCGGCGGAAGGAACCTTCCCTGGGTCTTCCCAGGTGCGGAAGTAAAAACACCATCTGCGCATGCGCGGCCATGGAAAAAAAAGGCGCGCATGCGCAGATGGTGTTTTTACTTCCGCACCACTATATCGCGAAAAATCGATTATCGCGAGGGGTCTTGGAACGGAACCCTCGCGATACTCGAGGGATCACTGTATGTGCAAAGTTTCATTGAAATTGAAGGTGGTCGAGTGGGGAAGATTCTGAAAATTGGTCCATTTGACAAAGAATGACTCAGTAAACATTTCTGTTCTGGGCCACTGGAAAGAACCCTCCTTTCTTTCCCCCCCCCCCAACCTGGCTGCAGAATTTCCTCTTGCCCCACTTGTTGCACCCCTTGAAATGGGCAACCTCCTTTGGGATGCTCCTCTGCAACTGAGGGAGAAATTACTGCTGCCTAATTTCAGGAGGGCTGTGAAAAAAGACTTCCTCAAAGTTGCAATGCCTGTTAGACCGTGTAAGGTTATGTTTCCTTCGTTAAACATTAATGTGATTAAATATAACTTCATATGTGTAGGGTAGATGAAACACCACTTAAAGTCAGTAGATTTATTTGTTTGGATATCAGTCGATTGGAAGTTCATGAGTTCCAGCTACATGATAAACTCATTTAAATCGGTGGAGAGTGAGACTGTGGAAATCTGTTCTCAGCCATGGAAATTTACTGGGTTGCTGACGCCATTCACTATCTCTCATCTCAACCTATTTGACTCAATTGACCTTGTAAAGAAAACTTAGGCGAAAGTGCCCTGTCTATTGCCTTGAACTCCTGCAGAACCAGCATGATTTAACTTTAATGATTAAACATAAACATTTGGTGAGGACCTGCTAGGTTAGAGCCTGGTTCTTAAAGCATATTGCTAAGATACATGGATACCATTCTTGAAGAAGTGCTTGAAGGCATGAAGATTAAAATAATCCATCTAACCTTGTGATGCCTATTCATTTCTGTGTCCCTACTTTGAACCTAATTCACAACTTGCCCATTTGCACAGGGTTATCTTTGCAATGTTTTCATTTTCACTGTACATACGGTACATATTCTACATTTGAAGCATAATGTTGTTAGCAATAATGATGATATCGCTCTCGGCCAATAGTACAGTAGTTCTGCAGCCCAACTGTTCTAAGGAGAAGATGACTGTCAAAATGTAGTCCTTATTTTAGAACATTTGTTTACGCTATAAAACTCATTCCCCAAACCCCACTTCACCTATTACAGCAAAGCCATTCCACGACTGGACAGCCATGTTTCTAAGACAATTTAAAAGATTTGTGCATCTTTTACTAAAGATATAAAAATACAGGAAGATGAGAAGTAGGAGATTTTTCTTCCATGCTATTCTGAGAAAAGCTTCCACTGGAATAAAGTATTTCTTTTAAAAATCTCAGTAAAGTGCTCCTGAAATATAAGCTACAAAGAGAACATTGCTATAACCAGAGACATTGCTGCAAATTTCCAGATTTCAGAAGTTCACCCATTACTGGTAATGTTAGTCTCTTGCATTTAACAGTCAGAGAACATAGAAAAATTAATGTGTGGAACAATATTAAAAAATTATTGAATATATACCTTCACTTTTTTGGTACAATATTGTTACAATATTGCTGTTTTCAGCCAGGAAGGTTAAGTCATAATGAGGATGGTGTGCTAAATATCTGCAACCCGTTCACTAATGGGAGAGTATAAGTTAAGCAATAATAATAATTGATATTTAATTAATAATAATAATTAAGTCTAAGTGAATTATAGCTTAATGTTTCGTCCTAAACTGAGATGGCAGTTTACTGTTACCAAGCATGGCATGATTTGAAAATCCAGCATTAAGTATTCGGAGAGGGGCGGCATACAAATCTAATAAATTATTATTATTATTATTATTATTATTATTATTATTATTATTATTATTATTATTATTATCTCGTGGTGAGATGGGTGGCAATTAATCATTCAATCAAATAAATCAGCGTTTGCTGGTGGCACACAATTTCTGCTTTGTTAAACCATCAACCCAAAACAACCCATGTCTATGTTCTCCTTTTTCACTTGTTTTTGTAAATTAGGCCTAGATAGCTTCTATAGATTAAATATAGGCCACATATATTAAATATAGGCCAAATATGTAATAGCATTAACAACCTGGAAACCTTGCTTAAAAGTGGCATGCCACCAATACTAAATAGGACCAAAGTGTTAATGTAGAGTTGGGAATGAGGTGTCTTGTTAAGGGCTTTTTCTGTGAGAGGTGGGAAAACCTTTTTGGTTGTTTGAAATATTCCTTTTTTTGTTTTGTTTTCACTAAAGGAAAGCAACTGAGCTTCATGATAACATGTAATTTAACTTTTTTTTTTAAATCTCTTTATTAATTTTTCTTATATCATTCCCATCACATATTATTTTGAATTACAGATTATACATATTCTCAGTTAACATTCTGACAGTAAGTTTTGACCGGTTTCATTTCATTATATACATTGTATTTTTAAATTCTAAAATCTATTATGTTCATTAATTATACACGGTAACTGTAGGTCGTTTCAATTGTACTGTTGTTTCATATTATGTTGCTTTTATGTTCTCTTTTGAACCCATTCATGCCATTTTTGCCATGTTCTTTTTGATTCTATTAATTTATTTCCCTTAATTGAATTCGTGAATTCGTCCATCTCTACACATGCATATATCTTATCTATAATTAAATCTTCCGTTGGTATCTGATCACTTTTCCAGAGTTGTACTATCGCAATTCTTGTGGCGGTATTTATATGTGTTGTGAGGAGCATTGTTTGTTTTGAATAATGTTTTCTCCAAACTCCTAAAAGCATAGCTTCCGGTGTGAGTTCTATTTCCTCTTTTGTAATCTCTGTGAGCCAAGTATGAGTTATTGTCCAAATTTTTTGTATCATGGGGCAGGACCACCACATATGGAAAAACGTACCTCTTTCCTTTTTACACTTCCAACATGAGTCTGATAATGTTGGGTGGATCTTTGCTATTCTCGCCGGTGGGAGGTACCATCTGTAGAATAATTTGTAATAGTTTTCCTTATATGCTGCCGAAAGGGTTATTTTGGATATTGTGGTCCATGTTCATTCCCAGTCGGCAATATGGATGGCGTGTTGCAGATTTTTTTCCCCACGCTATCATTGGTGTTTTGGTCGTATCTTTTATTCTTTCCTGTTCTAAAAGTATTTGGTATATTCTGCTTATTTGTTTGTTTTCATTTCCTATCAGAATCTTATCTAATGGGTTCATAGATTTTTGAATACCGGGTGTTTGATTGTCTTTTTAAAATCTGGATTCTATTTGGGCGTATGTCCACCAATCCATTTTATGATTTAATCTTTCCAGTTCTTGTCTAGATTTGAGTTCCCCGTTTGGGTGTAATATGTCTCTGTACTGGATGGTTTTGGCTATGTCGATCAAATTTGGGTAGATGATGGCTTCCATAGTGGAAAGCCATCTTGGAATTTTATCGTAGTGTTTATTTTTAATTTCGTACCAGGTTTTTAGTAGTGATTTACGGATCAAGTGCCTGTCAAATATAGTTTGTTTTTGCAATTTATCTTTCCATAAATGCGCATGCCAGCCTGTTTGTAAGTCATGGCCTTCTAATACAAGTATTCTCTTATTTTTTAAGTTAATCCACTCTTTTATCCAAATTAGGCTTGCCGCTTTGTAGTATAATTTTAGATCCGGGAGCCCCAGGCCTCCTCTAATTCTATTATCTTGGAGATACACATATTTTATTCTTGGCCTTTTGTTTTGCCAGATGAATTTGGAGATGATTTTATTGATTTCTTTAAAAAAGTTTGGTTCCAAGTTAATCGGAGCTGTCTGAAAAAGATATAAAAATTTGGGAAGAATATCCATTTTTATTACAGATATTCTGCCTAACAT
The DNA here is from genome assembly GCF_031021105.1 of Erythrolamprus reginae. Lineage (NCBI taxonomy): Eukaryota > Metazoa > Chordata > Lepidosauria > Squamata > Dipsadidae > Erythrolamprus > Erythrolamprus reginae. Next base: position 81,418,827 of record NC_091952.1, on the reverse strand, counting down.
TGATATTTGTAGGTCTTTCCATTTCTCTAAAAATTTTTTGGTATCTTGCAATAATTTGTCATAATTGTCTTTTTTAAGTGTAATTGTTTTGTTTGTTAATATTAATCCTAAGTACTTCATTTTTTTTGTAGTTTGGAGTTTAGTAGTTTCTTCTAATTTCCTAATTTGTCGTATACTCATGTTTTTTGTCATTAACATTGTTTTCTGTTTATTTATTTTTAGACCTGCAAATTCCCCAAAATTTTCAATTTCTTTGATTAGCTCTGGGCCAGAGCTGGTTGGTTCTTCTAAAAAGAACACCATGTCGTCCGCATATGTCTGTAATTTATATTCTTCTTTTTAAATTTTAATTCCTTGTATATTTTTATTATTTCTTATTTTATTTAGTAGTAGTTCCTGTGTCAGTATAAATAATAAGGGTGACATTGGGCAGCCTTGGCGGACTCCTTTTTCTATCAAAATTGGTTTTGTAGTGTCTCCGTTTATTATTGCTCTGGCCTTTTGGGTGGTATATATATATTTGATAATGTTTTCAAATCTGTTACCTAATTTTAATTCTCTAATTAACTCATTCAAGTATTGCCAATTAACATTATCAAATGCCTTCTAGGCATCCAGGAAGACAAGAGCTATTTGTTTTCCTGGATGGGCTTCACCATATTCTAAGACGTCTAAAACTGTCCTGGTGCAGTTGAAAATTTGTCTGGAGGGTAGAAAACCATTTTGGTCTGTGTTGATGATTTTATTTAATATTTCTTTTATTCTGTCTGCTAAGATTACCATAAAGATCTTATAATCCGCGTTGAGCAGAGAAATTGGTCTGTAGTTTCTTATTTTCTGTTTGTCTAACCCCTCCTTTGGTATCATCGTTATGTATGATTCTCTCCAGGATTCTGGAATTTTGGCTTGTTCTAATATTTCATTGTATGTCTCCAGTAATATGGGTTCAAATAGATCTTTATTTCCTTTATAGAATTCCCCCGGGAGTCCATCCGGCCCTGCAGTTTTATTGTTTTTTTGTTTTTTTAATGCTAATTGAATTTCTTGTAAAGTAATTTTTTCATTTAAAATTTGTTTATCGAGTTCTTCAATTTGTATGGTATTATTTTCTTGTATGTATTTAGTAATTTTTACCATTTCGATTGGTTCTTCTTTATATAGGTTGTTGTAATAATCTTGTATTATTTCCTTTTTCTTTTGTTCCATGTGTTGTATTGTCCCTTCTTTATCCTCTAATTGATAAATTAATTTTTCGCTTCTCATTTTTTTGATTTTCTGTGCAAGCCATCTACCTGGTTTGTTAGCTGTTTCAAAGTATTTTTGTTTCATTTGTTTTAAATTTCTAATAAATTCTTGCTGTTCTAATATATTTATTTTGGATTTAGCTTCCCTTAGTGATATTTGTGTCTGTTTGTTAGTTGGGTTTTGTTGAAGAGTTTTTTCCAGGTTGGCTATTTTATTTACGTAGTGATTATATTCTGCCTTCTCTTCTTTTTGTTTTTTAGCTGTATATGATATAGTAACTCCCCTAGTATATGCTTTCAGTGTGTCCCATAGTATTTGAGTTGAGGTGGGTTGTTTCTTCTTTTCCTCTAGAAATAATTTTATTTCTTTGTTTAGCATTTCTGTATATTTTTCATCTCGAAGTAGGTTTGTATTTAATGACCATCTTCTAAATTCTTTCTTTTCCCCCTGCCAAGTGATTGTTATTGGGTTATGGTCAGCCCACGTATTTGGTTCTATGTCAACAGATTTTATTTTTTTGTGCATATTTTTACTTAGCCATACCATATCTATCCTAGAGAAAGAGTTGTGTGGGGCAGAGTAGAATGTAAATTGTTTTTCATTTGGATGTATTAATCTTCACATATCTACCAGATCTAGTTCATCCGTCATTTTCTCAAATGTGGTTGGTAGTGTGGCTCTTTTTATTTTACTCTTGGTTTCTATTTTGTAGTCCAGTTTTTGGTTCACTATTCCGTTATAGTCTCCTATTATACAAATATTTGTTTGGCTAAATTGTAATAATATTTCATGTATTTTTTTATAAAATTGTTTCAATTCATGATTTGGTGCATATATATTTACTAATAATATTTTCTCTCCTTTGATTTCTACTTCTACTATAATATATCTTCCTTTTGGGTCAGTTTTTATCTCTCTTGGGTTTAATTCTTTTTTCACATATGTGGCTACCCCTCTTTTCTTTTCTTTTTCATCTAGAGAAGTGTATAGCTCTCCCAATTGTTAATGTAGAATTGGGAATGTGGTGTCTTGTTAAGGGCTTTTTCTGTGAGAGGTGGGAAAACCTTTTTGGTTGTTTGAAATATTCCTTTTTTTGTTTTGTTTTCACTAAAGGAAAGCAACTGAGCTTCATGATAACATGTAATTTAACTTTTATCTGGAGAGGAATGTCCACAATTGGCGCTCTCTATTGTCAGTCTTGATTCTGTACGAGTTGATTTAGTGTGCATCATTTTCAATTCTTTTATGCTTCAGAATGCAAGACCAAGCAAAAGTCTCCCGCTGGCCATTCTTGGCCACTTTATTATTTCTGTTCAGGATTTTGCTGCCCATTCTATAAATAGAAAAACATCAAAATTCGCTAAGCTATTTCAGTGCTATCACATAAAATAAACAGTAAAGCATAATATAGAGTATGTCTATGGAGATTCTCAGTATATATAAAAAAGCACTTTTGGGATAATACACAGTAGTAATCACTTTCCCCCCTATAGATCAAATAAATTGGTTAGGGACCAAGTGTTTTGTTGAAGTAAATGAAGTAGGATGCCTCCACATTTGATGGGAAAGGAAGAAAATATTTCTCGGGCAGCGTGTGAGATGACCCTTGTCTGTTTTCCTGCTGGGAGGGAGGACAATAGGAAAAAGGAGAAAATGTAGTGCTTGTTTCGCATTGGCAGGATGAAAAGACTGAGCATCCATGCAGGGAGTGGCTTCAGACTTAGTCTCATTTTAAAACAGTGAACTCCCTGGGGTAGATCTCTGATATAGAAAAAGAAATTGTGCTTTGCAATGATATCCATCTATATCTTTTGAAAATGGAAGTGAATAACAAAACAATACTAAAGTGTTTAGTTAAGCTAAAAGACAAAGTTAAATAATTGTCAGCAAAACAAAACTACAGGAAATGAAAAAAAGCTGGATAGAAGAGGAAAGATTGGCAATAGAAATCAAATTGAAACTAAACGAGGTCTCATTTTTTACTTGGCGTGTAAAAGTGCTATTACTTGGCATGTACATTCTATACATTTGGCGTGATAACTGAGAATGCCTTCTTCCAACTTGGTTGGAGGGTTACATAGACCAGAACTTCAGAAGTTGAACAGGAATTCAAGAGAAGTTGAATGAGGAAATGTATCCAAATCCCACATTATTAATGGAGAGAGGAAAAGAAAAATGAGAACCAGCATTTTAAATTGAGTGGACAAACACAATATATCTATGGTTAAAATATGAAAGAGCATTGGACCATGCTGATAATTTCTACAGACTTTTAGCTATACAATTTGGGATGAACACCCTTTGAAAGGTATAGGAGTAGAAATGGACTTCCAGAGAAAATACTGCAGACTATAGGAACCAGGATCACTATTCAGGTGACCCTGAGGACATAAATACCTACAAGTGCTTCAACGACCTTCTAAAAGAATGCAAATGACCAGCTGTCTCCAAGGAATATAAATTCCATTCCCCACTATCTTGTCAGAGCTGAAGAAGCTTCTTGGATAAGAAGCGAAATGACTTTATGGTTAGGTAATATTAAAGGATAGTTTATAGGAGAAAGATTTACTTACTAAAGGGTGTATTGCAAACGTCATTTTCACCTGGCAGTGCTTAGTAAATAGAGGATGCCCTCAGCTATACACCATCTGACAAATTTATTTATTTATGTATTATTTATTTATTAGATTTGTATGCCGCCCCTCTCCGTAGACTCAGGGCGGCTAACAACAATAATAAAACAACATGTAACAAATCTAATATTTAAAATAATTTTTAAAACCCTTATGTAAAAAAACCCAAACATACACACAAGCATACCATGCATAAATTGTATAGGCCTAGGGGGAAGGGAATATCTCAGTTCCCCCATGCCTGACGACAAAGGTGGGTTTTAAGGAGCTTACGAAAGGCGAGGAGGGTGGGGGCAATTCTGATCTCTGGGGAGAGTTGGTTCCAGAGGGTCGGGGCCGCCACAGAGAAGGCTCTTCCCCTGGGTCCCGCCAAACGACATTAGTCGATGGGACCCGGAGTAGGCCAACTCTGTGGCACCTAACTGGTCGCTGGGATTCATGCGGCAGAAGGCGGTCCCGGAGATATTCTGGTCTGATGCCATATATACTTTTAAAATCCCTAGTAAATGGATAGTCTAATTCACTTTTTAAAAATTTCTATGCAAAACCAATTTCACTTGCCTTGTCTTATCTAGAAAATTTTGTATAGCTTGTCTGAAGCACTTCAATATGACCTTTTTGCCTGGTTGAGATTTGGAAATTTTTATAAAATGAAGAATTTCTGAATAATAGGCTACTTTGCAAAACAATAGGTCATTTTAGGAAACTCATCCCTCCTTCTGTCTCCTGATCGTCTAACTCCATGGCCACTAAGGCCACTTGACTTTGATTGCTTACTCTTTAGTAGTTCCCTTTGAACCAGATGAAAGCATTCAATGCTGGAGGAGTTTTGCTTTATTGCACAGCAGTGGTGTCTCAGCAGGTAGCAGCATCTGCCTGACCTTGTTTAAGCTTGAAAGCTAAGGAAAGTCGGGCCTGGTTATTACATGAAGGAGAGTCCAGTAAGATACCTCATAGTTATAGGCAAAACTCGAAGTTAAAAAAAGAAATCTAGACAAAGACGATGTCCGTCTCCTTCCTTACGGTTACCAAGACAACCTCATGGACATGTCTACTGTATAACTTGGGAAAGAGCTGTGCTTAATTTGAAGACCACTCAACTCTTTAATGTAGCAGTGGAATACATATGTCCTTCTGCATGGATGAATACAGGCCTTCCGACATAATATTTAGTGGTTCTCAACTTTTCTAATGCTGTGACCCCTTAATACAGCTCCTCATGTTGTGGTAACCCCCAACCATAAGTCTAGCACCAATTCTCCCAACACAGCTTTAAGCTGATTGGCAGGAAGGTCAGAGGACTGCCCCACTGTAAACGCCTGATTAGTCGGATTGTAAAAATATGTTCCAAGGTGACAGAATAGAAGCTTTAGTTCCTAACACCATGGGAAATTTGTCTTTCCTCCCATGATCTTAGGCGACCCCTGTGAAACGGTTGTTTGACCCCCAAAGGGGTCCCGACCCCCCCAGGTTGAGAATCACTGCAAGAGAAATCTCCCCATAAAAAGCAACTTTTCAACTACAAAGCATGGCTAGTTACACTTCCTAAAGAATGGTCCCCAATACAGATAGTTCTTGACTTACAACCATAATTGAGCCCCAAATTTCTCATGCTAAGTGAGTTTTGCCCCAATTTTTTACTTTTCTAGCAGCCGTTGTTAAGTGAATTGTTTGTCTGTCTGTCTGTCTGTCTGTCTGTCAGTCTGTCTGTCTGTCTGTCTGTCTGTCTGTCTGTCTGTCTGTCTGTCTGTCTGTCTATCTATCTATCTATCTATCTATCTATCTATCTATCTATCTATCTATCTATCTATCTATTAGATTTGTATGCCGCCCCTCTCTGTAGACTAGAATTATTGCAGTTGTTAAATTAGTAACATAGTTGTTAAGCGAATCTGGCTTCCCCAATGACTTTGCTTGTCAGAAGGTTGCAAAAGGTGATCACGTGATTCCAGGACACTGCAACCATCAACCATCATAAACATGAACCAGTTCCCAAGCATCTGAATTTTATTTTATATTTTTAAAAAAATATTTTTAATTGAAATATATACTTTAAAAACAGAACATATAAACACTTAAGACAGACAATTATACATACACACATGAATTATTCACATCCATTAAAAACAACATCTTAGTCACTTCTACGGCTATTACAGATGGTGATATTGAAAAAAATAATAATTCCGGTTATTTGTTTTGCTTTCAACCGCCTTAAATCAATCAATATTACAATATCTCAAGTAGTACAAATCAAATGGTTCATAATTTATCTTTAAAATGTTATTAGTTAAGTAACTTTATCCATTTATTTTATATTTAATTCATAACTATATACATTCGTTTTGTTCTTTTTTTGTTTCTAACCATTCATAAAATGTATCCCAAGTTTTATAATACTCTTGAGTCTTAATTTTAATCACCAGCGACTACGTGGATGCTGCACCAGTGGTAAGTGTGAAAAATGGTTATGTATTTTTCAGTATTGTTGCAATAAGGTTTACCTGTATAATAACCCATTTATTTATTAACTTCCCAAATAAAAGCTGTGCTGGAGCAGCATCCCTCGGCACATATTTCCTAATTAAACTCCCTTGATTCAAAATGAATTTCATGGCATAATACAATATGCTCTTTACCTTTGTCTTGGTCACAGGAGAGAGTTTATTTATTTATTTATTTATTATTTGGATTTGTATGCCGCCCCTCTCCGAAGACTCGGGGCGGCTCACAACAAGTGTAAAACAAATCATAAATAATTCAATTAATTAAAATATTTAAAGATTTAAAAAACCCCATATACTAACAGACACACACACAGGCATACCATGTATAAATTAAATGTGCCCAGGGGGAGATGTTTAGTTCCCCCATGCCTGACGGCAAAGGTGGGTTTTGAGGAGTTTACGGAAGGCAGGAAGAGTAGGGGCAGTTCTGATCTCTGGGGGGAGTTGGTTCCAGAGAGTCGGTGCCGCCACAGAGAAGGCTCTCCCCCTGGGGCCCGCCAACCGACATTGTTTAGTTGACGGGACCCGGAGGAGGCCCACTCTGTGGGACCTAATCGGTCGCTGGGATTCGTGCGGCAGAAGGCGGTCTCGGAGATATTCTGGTCCGATGCCATGAAGGGCTTTAAAGGTCATAACCAACACTTTGAATTGTGACCGGAAACTGATCGGCAGCCAATGCAAACTGCGGAGTGATGGTGAAATATGGGCATACCTGGGTAAGCCCATGACTGCTCTCGCAGCTGCATTCTGCACGATCTGAAGTTTCCGAACACTTTTCAAAGGTAGCCCCATGTAGAGAGCATTACAGTAGTCGAACCTCGAGGTGATGAGGGCATGAGTGACTGTGAGCAATGAGTCCCGGTCCAGATAGGGCCGCAACTGGTGCACCAGGCGAACCTGGGCAAACGCCCCCCTCGCCACAGCTGAGAGATGGTTTTCTAATGTGAGCTGTGGATCGAGGAGGACGCCCAAGTTGTGGCCCCTCTCTGAGGGGGTCAGTAATTCCCCCCCCAAGAGTAATGGACGGACAGATGGGATTGTCCTTGGGAGGCAGAACCCACAGCCACTCCGTCTTATCCGGGTTGAGTTTGAGTCTGTTGAGAGGAAGCATGCTGGCTGGGGAATTCCGCAAGCTGAAGTCCATACACCTTGGACTTGTTGAGGTTAAGAAACTCATTGTAACTTAGTTCTGAAGACCACAATGTGAGGTTTTATTTCTATTGGTGTTTTTCAGGCCACAGAGAGTGTTTTTGTGTTTGTGTCATGCGAAAAAAAATATCGCGCTCTAAGGAGGAATCAATAAGGCAACAGAACACCGCAACCAGAGAAAGGTAGATCATAGCACCCTATAGCAGCAGCAGAAACAATTGGAAACGATGAAACACGTTCAGTTCCAGAGACCAACATGCCCTCTCCCTTGTGGGGTATTTTCTCCCTACATGTTTATTTATGTATTTATTTATTTAATTTGTTTATTTGTCAAACATGTATAGAATAGTAGTAGTTTGTATAAACATAAGTAAAAACGTAACAATAAAAGAGGACAATAGACAGTAGGACAGGGACGGTAGGCAGAGTGGTGCGCTTATGCACACCCCTTACAGACCTCTTAGAAACGGGGAGAGGTCAACTGTAGACAGTCTAAGATGAAAGTTTTTGGGGTTTGGGGAAGAAACCACAGAGTCGGGTAGTGCATTCCAGGCATTGATCTATTGCTGAAGTCATATTTTCTGCAGTCGTGTTTGGAGCAGTTTAAATTTAGTTTGAATCTATTAGGTGCTTGGGTATTGCTGCGGTTGAAGCTGAAGTAGTCATTAACGGGAAGGACATTTTGGTGTATGGTTTTATGAACTATGTTCAGTTATGAACATGTTCAGTTCCAGAGACCAACATGCCCTCTCCCTTGTGGGGTGTTTTCTCCCTGCATGGTTAGATTTTAACTGGCAAGAGACACCTCCAGAAGATTGGAATGGAATAGAATGGAATGGAATGGAATAGAATAGAATAGAATAGAATTCTTTATTGACCAAGCGTGATTGGACACAAAAGGAATTTATCCTTGGTGCATATGCTCTCATCAAAGAAAAGATACATTTGTCAAGAATCATGAGGTACAACACTTAATGATTGTCATAGGGGTCAAATAAGCAATCAGGAAACAATATTTTTTTAAAATATATTTTTATTGATTTTGTAGATATGGTTACATAAAACAAACATAAAAGTGCACAATGTGTGTGCCCATCACCCGACTGACAATAACCATAACCATCACCACCACCACCAATTGCGGGGGTTCAAATATTTACTAGTTTATATATATATATTTCCTTAGCTCTACTTTGCATTTATTATTATTGAAAGAGTGATTGGAGTTTATTTTTCACATTTGCGTCACAGATTCTACTCAGCATATAACCTTTCACCTTATTCCATCGTGCCATCAGCTTCTCCAGTTTATTTTCATCAAAGTTGTTTAATCTTATTTCTATGATTTCAAAATGAATTTGGTCCACCATGTACCAGTACCAGTTCTGTAGTGTCCATTTTATAGACTCTTTGCAACCCAATACCACTACCGCTTGAGCGCTTTCCAATGCTGCAGTTTTTATTTCTTTAAAATCTCTTAGTTCTCTTTGTTTAATTAATATCGCCGTTTCTTTTGTAATTATCCAATTAATATTTAGCATTTTATTTATTTCGTTCTGCACTTCCTTCCAAAATTTCTGAATTTCTACACACTCCCAGAACATATGCATGAAAATTCCTTTCTTTTGGCAACCATGCCAACAATTACCTTTCTCAATATTAATAAAAATCTTAAGGATACGTGCAACAAGTTACAGTCCTACAGTCATAAGTGGGAAGAGATGGGTGATAGGAATGTGAGAAAAAAATAGTGGTAAAAGTAGTGCAGACTTAGTAAATAGTTTGACAATGTTGAGGAATTATTTGTTTAGCAGAGTAGTGGCATTTTGGGAAAAACTGGTCCTGTAGACCTAGTTGTCTTGGTATATGGTGCTCCATAGCGACATTTTGAGGATAGGAGTTGAAACAGTTTATGTCGGAATGGTTTTTCTTCCAAACATTACAAAAGTAACTTGCAAACGAATCTCTTTCTGTCCTCTGTGACCGATTTCTACGACATCTCTGAATGTCTGCGCTGGTGCAATTCTTCTGCGATTTCCCCCTTTCCCACTGCAGATAATTCTTTTCTAGTGATGTTGCAGCCTGTTTACCCCATTATCAGTTAGTTGCAGTGAACAATGTAGCACTTACGTGACCTCTGCCCTTGTTCAAATGCTTCCTGTCCTGCTGTCTTATGCATTTGGTTGAAGGCTTGAGGTAATTAAATTTCTCTCCTTTTCCCTCTAGTAACATTGATCCATATTGGATATTTAGACTCCAGAGAATCAAAGCTCTTTATTCCTGCCTGGAATATGTTGCCCTTTGATTTATTCCTTACGTGCACAGAATAAAGGAAAACCGACTAATGTATTAGAGTCACAGCAACAAGATTTGTTAACCACAAGATGGCACTTGGACTGTCTCGACGAGGCTCTTTTAATTGAGGTGTTGAAATTGCTCAATTCTTAGTCTGGCTTTGGCAAATTGAGACCATCTTTCTTTGGCGCTTTTAAATGTGCGGGGGTTTTGGTTTTTTTTAAAAAAATTGATTCTTGCACAATATTTGATGTTCAAACCGGAAGCTTTTTGGAAACTTACAATTTGTTTTGATGATGCTTGTATTTCTAGGAAGTTTAAAGTCCCCCCCCCCATCCCTGGAATACTTTATTCAGTTCTGGTCACCACACTTCAAAAGAGACATTGAAACTCTGGAGAAGGTGCAAAAAAGAGCAACCAAGATGTTTTTTTTTATTTTGTCCAATACACAATGAGGGTTTTAGTGGGTATATATCTATATACACATAGTAAAATACATGATGAAGGTTATAGAGGAGATACTCATAGTAAAATATATCTAAGAAATAATAGAAAAGAAGGTATAGTAATAGAACATATCAATGAAAGAATAGAAGAAGAGATATAGGAATAGAAGAAAGGTATAGGAGATATAGGAGAGCAATAGGACAGGGGGCGGAAGGCACTCTAGTGCACTTGTAACTTTACTTTACTGGAAACCAAGACTTACGAAGAGAGACTGAGGGAACTGGGCATGGATAGCCTAGAGAAAAGGAGGGCCAGAGCGGACATGATAGCAGTCTACAAGTATACGAGGGGATGTCACAGAGAGGAGGGGATCACTTTATTCTCCAGGGCACCACAGGGCCGGATGAGGAACAACGGCTGGAAGCTGACCAAGGAGAGATTCAACATGGAGATAAGGAGGAACTTCCTGACGATCAACCAATGGAACAACCTACCACCGGACGTTATGAACTCCAACACTCTGGACATTTTAAAGAGAAGATTGAACTGCCACTTGACTGGTGTGCTATAGGGTTCCTGCTTGGGCAGGGGGTTGAACTTGATGGCCTTCATGGTCCCTTTCAACTCTAACAATAAAAAAGTAAAGAAATCCCACCAGTTATAAAATGGCCATGGAGGATCTGTGGACAGAATTAGTCCTGCAAAGTAAATAAAGAATTAGTACCGTAGTAGTATGGACCTCCCCTCGCCTCCTCTTTAGATAGATTTCTTAAAAACCTGCTCTTGTGTGCCATAAGCTGCTTGAATGTCCAAGATCTGCTAACATGAGTTTAAACAGTACATTTAAAAAAATCCATTATTATCAGAGGCTTTATACAGAATTGCTACTGTATTGGTCCCGGGGCTGCTTTAGAACTACACAGGCTTATTGGCTTACAGTGGTTCTCAACCTTTCTAATGCTGTGACCCCTTAATACAGTTCCTAATGTTGTGGTGACCCCAACCATAAGTCTAGCAACAATTCTCCCAACAGAGCTTTAAGCTGATTGGCAGGGAGGTCAGAGGGACACCCCACTGTAAACGCCTGATTGGTCGGAGTGTAAAAATGTGTTCCAAGGCGCCAGAAGAGAAGCTTTAGTTCCTAACACCATGGGAAATTTGTGTTTTCCCCCATGATCTTAAGCAAAATGGTCGTTCGACCCCCAAAGGGGTCCCAACTCCCAGGTTGAGAACCATTGATTAAGTGAAGGAATGCTAAATAGCTCAGGAAAGAAATAGTGCTGTAGTAATAAGGATTAGTTAATAATAGCAAAAAACTTTGCTTATGAGCCCCAAAGCTACTGATTTGAACATGTTCAAACATTATGATGCCAAAAAGTCAAGTGTTTCCATTTTTTTGTCCACCCCTGTACCTTTTCAAGGTAGATCTGAAGAATGTTCCCTGATCCTCCAGATCTGAACCAATCTGTTCAGTACTAGACAGTGTCAAAATAGGGAGGGAATTGTCGCCTGGAGGATGTTAGGTTGAACTGGGATTGTAGGACTATATGGTTCAGTAACCTTAGGCAGCTTTACATGGGTTCTTGTAAAAATCCTCAGTGGGTAAAGCTGACATTTGTTTCAGAAGCAATATAGAACTGTTTATTTTGGGAGTTAACCTTGGAGGCTGGAGGCTGGCAACAAGGAAGTTAGGAGAGGTTGTTTTACAGACTCCTTTACCTGTATATGTATGTATGTTAAACTAAGTTTTAAATTGCTCCCATAAATCTTTCATAGTCTAAAATGAAGCTCACACTTTGTTTAGAATATCCTATAAAGAAAGAGCCAGTGGGAGGTGGCATTCAAACAATAGATTTTTTAAAAATGTGGCACTATTTTTTTTTAGCTACTCCAGTACTCCTTCTATAAATTTCATGCAATGGTAATTCCAGAGTCAAAAGTGAAATAGAGGGCACCAACACAGACAGAAATATGGAAATAACCAATAAAGAAATCAGTGATTACTAAACCGTGCCTTCTTTTTGGCTTAAACCATAGAACAAAACCCTCTCCATAACAATGGAGAATCCTTGTTCTCCTTATATTGATTTACACCGGAGCTTAGCTGCATAGAAGTTTTATTTATGGCTGCACACCAAGTTCTGTACTGCAGGATTCATCTGGAATATGAACGTACATGTTTAATAATGACTGGCATTCTTTATAAGAAAGAACTTTTAAAGAGATTGCGAGAGCAATCATGGGCTTCCCAAGGTATGCCCTTGTTACACCAACACTCCGCAGTCTGCATTGGTTGCCGATCAGTTTCCGGTCACAATTCAAAGTGTTGGTTATGACCTATAAAGCCCTTCATGGCATCGGACCAGAATATCTCCGGGACTGCCTTCTGCCGCATGAATCCCAGTGACCGATTAGGTCCCACAGAGTGGGCCTTCTCCGGGTCCCGTCAACTAAACAATGTCGTTTGGTGGGACCCAGGGGAAAAGCCTTCTCTGTGGTGGCCCTGACCCTCTGGAACCAGCTCCACCCGGAGATTAGAACTGCCCCCACCCTCCTTGCCTTTCGTAAACTTTTTAAGGCCCATCTCTGCCATCAACCATGGGGGAACTGAGACATCTCCTCCGGGCCTATACAGTTTATACATGGTATGTTTGTGTGTATGTTTGCTTTTAATAATGGGTTTTTTAGTGTTTTTTGAATTATTAGATTTGTTTTTACATTGTCTTTGTTATTGTTGTGAGCCGCCCCGAGTCTGCGGAGAGGGGCGGCACACAAATCTAATAAATAATAATAATAATAATAATAATAATAATAATAATAACAACAACAACAACTTTTAAAGTATTATTGAATGAGAGCCAAAGTTGAGGGAACCCCCTCAGACTACATACACATTCTGAATAAATATGTTTGAGTCTGAGTAGTTCGCAGTAAGATGGATCTATCTATCATACATGTTTAGCACAAAAGCCTAGTATTTGCTTTTTTAAAAATCCATATAGATTCGATCACTGCAGCTGGATTGCTATTTGTTAAATACATGGGTTTTGCTCTCCGGGACCTCAGCTCATCAGTTACCAAGTGAGCAACCTGTCACGGAAGCAACGCATATCATTTATTACTGTCAGATATCCAAAGATCAGAATCTTCCTGGAGCTTCTTATCCTTTGATGGCTAGGAAATGGAACAGCCATAAAAATTAAACAAAAAAACCCAAACTTGAGCACAGGAAAAGAAAATGAAGGGCATAGAAGCAACTCACTGGGTGAAGTTGGATTGAATTCATTTTGGTGTACAACATTAGGTTGCTGTTTGAAAGGGTTGCCAACTGAATGTAGCTTGTTCATTTCTAGGACCGCCTTCATATAGGAAATTTGGTGCCAACTTCTTGGAATGCTTCACTATCTGTCCTGCTTTTATCTGTGCATTTTTCCAAAAGTTGGCAAGAGATACTTTGCTTTGTTCCCAAAGTATATCCCCCAATTAAGCCCTTTTCAAAATGTCTCTTGTGAAAAATGAAGAATTGGAAGGAGGGGAAGCAGGAGTGGGTTTAGCTCACTGTGGTTCGCTTCTTCCTGCGCAGCCTGGCTGCGTGCACATTGTAGGCTGTGGGGCCATGCCGCATGGCTGTGTGTGCATTGTGCATTGCATAGCCACGCTGCACAGGTACGCACATGCGCAGTGCCAAAAATTCATAACTCCCCCCCAAAAAGCTGAAAACAAGATGGCGGCGCATACACACTGCCAACAACTCAGCTTTTACACATGCGCAGAAGAAAAAATCAGCAAAAAAATCCCAAAAACTTTTCCAAAGAAAATTAAAAAAAAAAAATGGTGGCATCCATGGAGCAGGCACCAACAGAACCCGCTCCGTGACATCACCAGTAACCACTATTGCTATTGGTTCCTGCTTGAGTGGAAGGTAGAAATAATCTCTAAATAATAATTTTCTGATTTTCTATTTAGGCCCTTGTCAGAAACAGGGCTCCTTACAAGTCAGAACAAGATTTTGCATCAATAGAGCTTTTATTGGTTCTCATAAATAATTGAAATGTCACCTAGTATTTTGCTTTCTGGGATCATGCAAATTGGGAGTCAGAAAGTGTTCTAGCCTTATTCCTTTCTCCATTCGTAAACTGAAATGCTACTAAGTGTTGAATACGCAAATAATTATTGTGTCACTTGCAGATCCCTCTCAATTGTCCTTTTCCAGTCATCTGGCACCTGGCTGGGTAATAGGTAAAAAAGCATATCAGATAGTATACGGCCCTTGGATGATATCAATATACTGGAAAGAAAAAAATACTGTACTAAACCCCAAAGACAACTTAATGTCATCACATTAGATAACTGAGCCATGGTGGCGCAATGGTTAGAATGCAGTATTGCAGGCTAAAACTGCCCATAGCCAGGTGTTTGATCTTGTCCAGCTCAAGGTCAACTCAGCGTTCCATCCTTCTGAGGTTGGTAAAATGAGGACCCAGATTTTGGGGGGCAATATGCTGACTTGTAAACTCCCTAGAGAGGGCTGTAAAAAACTGTGAAGTGGTTTCAACCTGGAAATAAGGAAGAACTTCCTGACGGTCAGAACAATCAACCAGTGGAATAACCAACCAGCGGATGTTGTAAACTCCAATACTCTGGACATTTTAAAGAGGAAATTGGACTGCCATTTGGCTAGGATGCTATAGGGTTCCTGCTTAGGCAGGGGGTTGGACTTGATGACCGGCATGGTCCCTTCCAACTTGTTCTGTCTGGGTCACTCCGGAAGCCAATACCAACCCAAAAAGAGAAGCCAGACACACCGATAAAAGGCAAAGGCAGTTTATAAAATTCAAGAAAAACACAGGTAACAGAAAATGTCCTTACAAATAGGAAAACGCTGTATCTTCAAATATATCCACGAAGACAAAAGTCCATGCAGCAATACAGGATTCTTGCTGCCAAGACGAGGCTGTAGATAGCAGACCTACACCTCCCATGGGTCTTCCAAACTGCTGGGCCACAAGCCAGGAACAGAGACGCCGAGAACAAAGCAGGACATCGTAACTCCAATTGATAACACTCCACATGGCTTCAAGGGCTTGCCTGCCTTTTAAACCCTGCTAAGGAGGACCACACCCAAGCCCAGCTGTTCCTAATTCAGTGCTGATAATACTTCTTTAATTGCTCCTTTCTTTAATCTGAACGTCTCTGTCACATGTCAATGACGGCTTGTGCTTCATCACCTTATGACTCCAAGCTACTGGTTGGGGAGAGCCCCCCCTCCCGGGGCTCTCATGCTGTTCTCCTTCGTCCCATTCCTGACTTTCCTCTCCCCCGTCCGACTGTTCAGCCCCCTCCTCTTCGCTGTCATGCTCCTCCGGGCATGGAGCCAGCAGAGACACAGCCGGTCCCTGAGCAGCCTCAGGCTGAACCACAACACAACTCTAACAATAAATAAAATGAAATAAATAAAATAAATCTAAGTCTAAGTGCTATTGCTATTGCTATTGCTGGGCTAGGGTGTGACATGAAGTCACTGTCCTTAAGGACCCAGAAGTAAAAAGACATTACCAATATGAATTGTGATTAAGGGCAAGTAGGGAAAGGCCTTCAGCTTTTCTTCTTAAGTAAACTCTCTACATTCTCTGAATCCTCAGAGCAATTTTAAATGGGAAACCCATAACCCGTAACAGATTGTTTAATTTTGCTTACCGGTCTTTGAATGTGAAATCTTCCTCCTCCTATGAACCATAGACATGGCACAGTGGTTAGAGTGCAGTGCTGCAGGCTACTTCAGCTGCAGTGTGGTAGTTCAAATCTCACCAGGCTCAGGGTTGACTCAGCCTTCCATCCTACTGAGGTGGGTAAAATGTGTACCCAGGTTGTTGGGGGCAATATGCTGATTCTGTAAACTGCTTAGAGTGGGCTGTAAAGCACTATGAATGGTGCTATATAAGTCTAAAGTATTAAGTTCTATATCTCCAGAATGGATGCCTCACAGGTGCTAATCTATTCTGTGTACCTTTATAACGTTTGCTAAGGTTTTGTTAATTTCTGTGTCATTCGTGTTTTAGTCTAATAAACAAAGCATATTCCTGATAATCTTTACTTCCTCTCACCACCACTGCCAGTCCTCCATCCAGAGATGAATTGAACAAGAAGTCTCCAGCAAGTCCTTCAGATTTCCCAAAAAGTGCAGGATGCAACCAATAGTTTAATTTGATTGGCCATCTCTCCAAATTGTTTGCAGGATGAAGAAACTTGATAAGGAAGAACATCATCCAGGAATGAGGGCCTTTCATGAGAAGAGTTCTCCTCCTCTCCGCTGCTTGCAACATTCTAGGCACTGACAACTCTGTTGCTGAAGTCGTATTTTCTGCAGTCAAGTGTGGAGCAGTTTAATTTAAGGCTTGAAATTTTGGGCTTAGACAACATAGAACTATGCCCGCCTTCAGTCTGACCTAAGGTAATACATAAAATTATCTGGTACAATGTCCTACCTGTCAATAACTACTTCAGCTTCAACCACAACAATACGTAAGCACACAATAGATACAAACTTAAGGTAAACTGCTCCAAACTTGACTGCAGAAAATACGACTTCAGCAACAGATTTGTCAGTGCCTGACTCTGTGGTTTATTCCCCAAACCCCCAAAACTTTAACCTTAGGCTGTCTACTGCCAACATCATCCCATTCCTAAGAGGTCTGAAAGGGGCGTATATAAGCGCACCAGCGTGCCTACATCCCTGTCCTAGTGTCCTATTGTCGTCATTTATCTATATTTACTTTGTTTATGTTTATATTTATACCTAAACTGGCTATCTTGTACATGTTTGACAAAAAGAAAAAACAACAACAACAACAATTAAGCACTGCATATCAACTTGGCCATTACGCTTAACTCAATAAACAATTGTTTTAAACAATCTTGTCCTTATGTTATATGAAAAGTAAACCTACAGCTCTTTTTCACCTCCACGTAAATTGTTTATTTAATTACTTCAATTTGGCAGCATCTAACTCCAGAATGATTTCAGAATGTGTGCTGATAATCATGTATTTTTATACCGTGTCCACATAATGTTCTCTTTATCCTAATAATACCCTTCTTGCTCTCATACAATCTGGCAGGCTGTACTGACTGCTTTGTTACTGATGCAGTTAAGGGTTGGGACCTGGCTTCTGCTGGTCACTTTAGGCTGCTGCAGATGCCCAGGTCCTCCTCCTCCTTGGCACTGGGAACTGCCAAGCATGGTCATTTTGGATGAACACCTGGCTTCTAACAGAGGCCTTGCCATGTAATCGCTGACCAACGCTTTCCAAAGCATCTGCCAGTCTTTTATCAATGTAATGTTCTCGCACTGCAGAGAAAGTCAATTTAATTTGGGAAAGAGAACACGATTTTACCAGCTATGTATTGCTCCTTCTGTTACCCTCAGCAACATATCTGGGTTTATGTATGTATCTAGAATAATTTATAGGCTGCCCAGCTCATATATCAGACAGCTCACAGTTCAAATGCTTCAGCCAGAAAAAGGGTTTGCATGGCTCTGTATTTTTACTATACTGCTCAAAAATAAATAAATAAAGGGAACACTTAAACAACACAATATAACTCCAAATAAATCAAACTTCTGTGAAATCGAACTGTCCACTTAAGAAGCAACACTGATCGACAATCAATTTCACATGTTGTCAGCACATTCAACTTTGCACAGAAAAAAGTATTCAATGAAAATATTTCATTCATTCAGATCTAGGATGTGTTATTTGAGTGCTCCCTTTTATTTTTTTGAGCAGTGTATTTTTAAACTAAATTTGGGGGAAGGAATAACACCCTTTCTGCTTGAGAGCCATGGTTATCAGTTATTATGTGCAGGCCGATCACGTGTTCTGTCAGCTAGCTATTTCATTTTGTTATTTAAATAATTTATATGGTCGCGCATTCTCCTAACAGCAACTCCAGACAACGTGTACGGACTAACACAACTTATTACAAACAACAGCCCATGACTCCTGAGATAAATAATACATTCCAGTCGTAAAATCATATCAACAGAGGTTGCCTAACCTCTTGCCCCAAATACATGGGGAAACAGCCAGGTCTTCGATCAGTTTCAGGTCACAATTCAAAGTGTTGGTTATGACCTATAAAGCCCTTCATGGCACTGGGCAGATTATCCCAGGGACCGCCTTCTGCCATACGAATCCCAGCGACCACTTAGGTCCCACAGAGTGGGCCTTCTCCGGGTCCCGTCAACTAAACAATGTTGGTTGGCGGGGCCCAGGGGAAGAGCCTTCTCTGTGGTGGCCCCGACCCTCTGAAACCAACTCCCCCCCAGAGGTTAGAATAGCCCCCCCCCTTGCCTTTCGTAAGCTCCTTAAAACCCACCTCTGCCATCAGGCATGGGGAAATTAAGATAATCTTTCCCCCTAGGCTTCTACAATTTATGCATGGTATGTTTGTATGTATGATTGGTTTTATAACAAGTGTTTTTAGTATTGGATTTTTACATTCTGTCTTTTGTCACTGTTGTTAGCCACCCCGAGTCCACGGAGAGGGGTGGCATACAAATCCAATAAATAGATAGATAGATAGATAGATAGATAGATAGATAGATAGATAGATAGATAGATAGATACATACATACATACATACATACATACATACATACATACATACATACATATCAAATATGGTTGGGGGCCATTGGGCAGGATGCTGTTCCACAATGCAAGTGCTGCAACAGACAAGGCATGACTGCTGGCTCCATCAAGATGACATTGTTTAATAGAGGGGACGTGGAGGGTGCCCTCTCTGCTAGATGTGGTGAGTTGAGCAGATTCATTGGGAAAGAGGCAGTTCTCTCAAATTGCCTGGCCTTATGCCATGCAAGAGTTTATAGATGACAACCACCACCTGCACAAGCCAGTCAGTTTAATTA
Organism: Erythrolamprus reginae; assembly: GCF_031021105.1. Classification (NCBI taxonomy): domain Eukaryota; kingdom Metazoa; phylum Chordata; class Lepidosauria; order Squamata; family Dipsadidae; genus Erythrolamprus; species Erythrolamprus reginae. Next base: position 81,399,619 of record NC_091952.1, on the reverse strand, counting down.
ATTGCTGTCGGCACTGCCATTCCATTGCAGCACTAATCATTCATCCGCTGTTATCCTCTCCCCCTTCCTATTGTGCCTCTCCTCCATGCCCGTGAGCAGCATTTTTTAGCTATTTTGGGATATGGGTTTAATGCTGTCATCAGGAGAATGGTTCAGAAATACTTCAATTGAAAAGTATGAAGAGACCTGCTGAGCAAGAGCATCTAGAACACGGTTTCCCAATCTCTGCCACTTAAAGTGATGTGGACTTCAACTCCCAGAATTCCCCAGCGAGTGCACCACACATCTTCACTCATTTCATCCTGCACACCCTTCTATTCAGGGGGGGGGGGAGTGTTCCTCCCAGTTCGGACCGGATCACCTGAACCATTAGCAATCCACGTAATTTTGGCAACACGGATCCAATTCTATCTGTGCCGGTCCATAGTTGCAGCCATTCAACCCTGATAAGACAGAGTGGCTGTGGGTTTAACCTCCCAAGGACAATTCTATCTGTCTGTCCATCACCCTGGGGGGGGGGAGTTATTGACCCCCTCAGAGAGGGTCCGCAACTTGGGCTTCCTCCTCGATCCACAGCTCACATTAGAGAAACATCTTTCAGCTGTGGCAAGGGGGGCGTTTGCCCATGTTCGCCTGGTGCACCAGTTGCGGCCCTATTTGGACCGGGAGTCACTGCTCACAGTCACTCATGCCCTCATCCCCTCGAGGTTCGACTACTGTAACGCTCTCTACATGGGGCTACCTTTGAAAAGTGTTCGGAAACTTCAGATCGTGCAAAATGCAGCTGCAAGAGCAGTCATGGACTTTCCCAAATATGCCCATGTTACTCCAACACTCTGCAGTCTGCATTGGTTGCCGATCAGTTTCTGGTCACAATTCAAAGTGTTGGTTATGACCTATAGAGCCCTTCATGGCACTGGATCAGATTATCTCAGGGACCGCCTTCTGCTGCACGAATCCCAGCGACCAGTTAGGTCCCACAGAGTTGGCCTTCTCCGGGTCCTGTCAACTAAACAATGTCGTCTGGCGGGACCCAGGGGAAGAGCCTTCTCTGTGGTGGCCCCGGCCCTTTGGAACCAACTCCCCCCAGAGATTGGAATTGCCCCCACCCTCCTTGCCTTTCGTAAGCTTCTTAAAACCCACCTCTGCTGTCAGGCATGGGTGAACTGAGATACTCTTTCCCCCTAGGCCTTACAATTTACGCATGGTATGTCTGTATGTATGTTTGGTTTTATAATAAGGGTTTTTTCAGTTGTTTAGTATTGGATTGTTACATGCTGTTTTTTATCACTGTTGTTAGCCGCCTCGAGTCTGCAGAGAGGGGCGGCATACAAATCTAATAAATAAATAAATCCCACCCCCCTGAAATTCAATTGTGGCCAATTTTGTGGCCAATTTTCCTGTTTTTTGATGGCTTCTGTTCATTCTTTACTGTGAAAAAAGCTCTCCCGCCCTTCCCTGGGATTGCTACCGGTGCAGTACTGGTCTATGCACAAGTAGCGACAGCCAGATTACACAATTTGTGCACGACCGCTCCAGTGGCAGTCCTATGGGCACCGCCATATTTTTTTCATATTTTTGCTTCGTACGTATGCGCAGAAGCAAAATGTCACGAGGGGACGCAAGAGAATTTGGTGATTTTTTTTTTTTTGGCTTCTGTGCTCACGTGGAAGCAAAAAACCCACCAAAATCTTGCACGCACACGCCCCCTTGTGAGATTTCCGTGCATTTTTACTTTCTGTGCAAATGGAGAACATGCTGGGGATGTTCTCCACACGCACATGTGTACACGCAACACAACCGAAGCTGCGAACGCAGCGCACCAGTAGTGGCAGTAGTAGCAATCTGCCTCTACCCTAGGATAATACTGACATTTATTTATTTACTTATTTATTTATTTATTTATTATTTACTTACTTACTTACTTACTTACTTACTTACTTACTTACTTACTTACTTACTTACTTACTTACTTACTTACTTACTTATTTATTTTGTCCAATACATGATACATAGAAGAGAATAGACATGAGGTAATGTATATAAAGAAAAATATAAAATAGAGGAGAAGATATATGAAAGGAGGAAAATATATATGATATATGAGATAAAGGAAAGACAATTGGACAAGGGACGAAAGACACACCGGTGCACTTACGTACGCCCCTTACTGGCCTCTTAGGAACCTGGAGAGATCAATTGTGGATAGTCTAAGGGAGAAATGTTGGGGGTTAGGGGTTGACACTACTGAGTCAGGTAATGAGTTCCACGCTTCAACAACTCGGTTACTGAAGTCATATTTTTTACAGTCAAGTTTGCAGCGGTTAATATTAAGTTTGAATCTGTTGCGTGCTCTTGTGTTGTTGCGGTTGAAGCTGAAGTAGTCATTGACAGGTAGGACGTTGCAGCATATGATCTTGTGGGCAATACTCAAATCGTGTTTTAGGCGTCGTAGTTCTAAGCTTCACCTGAAGCACAACTGATCATCTGTGTTTTGGGCTGAATCCACCATCTGAGCATGCGCAGAAGTGAAATTGCTCGTGGGGATGCACGTGCACATGAGTGGAGCGCCTGCGTGCAAAACATTGCAATACGAACTGCTGGCGAAGGTAAGTGGAATCTCTTTGGCTACTTCTGTTCCTTCAGTCTGTCACTGAATGGGTGATTAAAGCACCCATTTATATTTGCCAAATGCCACCCTGGGAGAGAGGTTATAAGTTGATTTCCCATTGGCTGGTGAGGAAAACAAAATTTGGGAGAACCCAGCAGTCTCTTTCCTTAATATGACCTGCAGTTAGTACATAAGGCTGGTACTCTCTACTGCCTTGTTACTACTGCTGAAATAGAAGGCAGCAATATTTGAGCTCACCTGCTTTTTTTTTGTCTTCGGGAAAGGGGCAAAACATCAAGATGACAACCACAACTGTGCAATCAAAGCCTCACCTCTTTTTAATGTGCCTCATTATCTTGATTATTATTTTTTAAATCCTCCTGGGGCCACCTCTGCTGTCAGCTTAAGTCCTTGTGCATAGTACATTACTAGTCAAGCTACTTTCCCCTCTCAAGTACAAAGCACCTTGTTGACATTCTTACAACCATTCTCTCTTGTCTAGGTTGTGTGTTCTCTCTCTCCCTCCCTCTTCCACTCTCCACTTTTCACACTATCATTCAGTTGCACAGCTGCCAAATACTTGATTTCTCAACTTAATTTTCCCTTTCTGAAAGACTTCCTTGTGGAATGGAGATTAATCTGGCCAACTGGAGTGTCTTCTCTCAGCAAAAAGCCACTATATATCTAACCAGAAGTTACTGGGGTTTTTCAATCTGGGCTGGTTATCACAGGCAGAAATCTCTTTAAGCATATATTGATAGCTGTTTGCTTTCCATCAATATGTCTTAAGAGACTGCTAATGCTGTAAAAGACCTTCTTGAAATTCCTGTGCCTGCTAACACAATGATGCCTTTTACTGCCGCTTGAGGAATAGCTTCATTTATGGTGGGGCAGTAAGTGAGCGTTTAGTTATGTGACAGAAACATAGAAACATAGAAACATAGAAGTCTGACGGCAGAAAAAGACCTCATGGTCCATCTAGTCTGCCCTTATACTATTTTCTGTATTTTATCTTACAATGGATATATGTTTATCCCAGGCATGTTTAAATTCAGTTACTGTGGATTTATCTACCACGTCTGCTGGAAGTTTGTTCCAAGCATCTACTACTCTTTCAGTAAAATAATATTTTCTCATGTTGCTTTTGATCTTTCCCCCAACTAACTTCAGATTGTGTCCCCTTGTTCTTGTGTTCACTTTCCTATTAAAAACACTTCCCTCCTGAACCCTATTTAACCCTTTAACATATTTAAATGTTTCGATCATGTCCCCCCTTTTTCTTCTGTCCTCCAGACTATACAGATTGAGTTCATTAAGTCTTTCTTGATACGGTTTATGCTTAAGACCTTCCACCATTCTTGTAGCCCGTCTTTGGACCCGTTCAATTTTGAGAGAGAGAGGGGGAGGGAGGGGGAGAGAGAGACAGGGAGTGGGAGAGAGGGAGAGAGTTTAATGGAATTCTAAGCAAATTAGTTAATTGTGCTTAATAAATCTATGGGGCCCATTGTCTTCTTTCGTTATTGAAATACTTTTGAGTCACCACTTTCCCACCAAAGTCACCAAGGCGAGTTGCAATTTCATAATTAAGAAAGGATTAACCATTTTTTTCAAGACACAAATCTGGCTGATAATGTCATGGATAATGTCATGGATAGCCTAATACCATTGTTGAAGAAGTCAGAATTAGGGGAGTTGATGAATTTCAGTAAAACAAACTAATTAGCATAATAGGTTGAGTTAATGGGTTAAACTGCACCCAAAGCCAAACTAGTGTAAAAAAAGACCCCAAACCCTGCATTAAAACTTGTCTAAATCTTGGCAAAATTGTGGCTGATATTACCTCCATTATACGGAAGCAACACATAAAAACCAAGCAGAATTTTGATCACATTATTTCGGTGCTTCTCAAATAGGGAGGGTGGCCATCCCTCGGGGGGAGCACGAGTGATGCATGGGGGGGGCCTGCAGAATGCAGCTGCGAGAGCTATCATGGGCTTTTCCAAATATGCCCATGTTACACCAACACTCCGCAGTCTGCATTGGTTGCCGATCAGTTTCCGGTCGCAATTCAAAGTGTTGGTTATGATCTATAAAGCCCTTCATGGCACCGGACCAGATTATCTCAGGGACCGCCTTCTGCTGCACGTATCCCAGCGACCAGTAAGGTCCCACAGAGTGGGTCTTCTCCGGGTCCCGTCAACTAAACAATGCCGCTTGGCGGGACCCAGGGGAAGAGCCTTCTCTGTGGTGGCCCCGGCCCTCTGGAACCAACTCTCCCCAGAGATTAGAATTGCCCCCACCCTCCTTGCCTTTCGTAAGCTGCTTAAAACCCACCTCTGCCACCAGGCAAGGGGGAATTGAGATACGCTTTCCCCCTAGGCCTTTACAATTTTATGCATGGTATGTCTGTACGTATGTTTGGTTTTATAATAAGGGTTTAAAGCTGTTTTAGTATTGGATTATTATTATACGCTGCTTTTATCACTGTTGTTAGCTGCCCTGAGTGTGCGGAGAGGAGCGGCATACAAATAAATAAATAAATAAATAAATAAATAAATAAATAAATAAATAAATAAATACATACATACATACATACATACATACATACATACATACATACATACATTTGGCGGGACCCAGGAGAAGAGCCTTCTCTGTGGCGGCCCCGACCCTCTGGAACCAGCTCCCCCCAGATATCAGAGTTGCCCCCACCCTCCTTGCCTTTTGCAAGCTCCTTAAAACCCACCTCTGTTGTCAGGCATGGGGGAATTGAAATTTTTTTTCCTCCCTTCCCCCTAGGCTTATATAATTTATACATGGTATGTTTGTTGGTATGATTGGTTTCTTAAATTGGGGTTTTTTAGATTACTTTTTAATATTAGATTTGTTACATTGTTTTTTATTGTTGTTAGCCGCCCCGAGTCTTCGGAGAGGGGCGGCATACAAATCTAAATAAACTATAAACTATAAACTATAAACTATAAACTATAAACTATACATACATAATAAATAAATAAATAAATAAATAAATAAATAAATAAATAAATAAATAAATAAATAAATAAATAAATAAATAAATAATAAATAAATAAATAAATAAATAAATAAATAAATAAATAAATAAATAAATAAATAAATAAATAAATAAATAAATGTTCTCTGCAGGCACCATGGTAGCCATGAACTCCATTGAGTTCAGTGTGACTTACTCCCAGATAAGTGGGTAGAGCAGCCTTCCCCAGCCAATAGTTTGCTTGCAGCTTATAATAAGTATAATATTAAATATTAACACTAAAATCCCATTGGGTTTTAGCTAATAATATATTTTTATAGCATTAAAAAATTGAGCAGCTATTTTTATTCAGATGTCAAAAGTGAAGGTGGTAGAATTGTATTCTATAACTTCCTGAAATTGATTTATTGTAAAACAATTTGATGTTGTTGTTATAATTTTTATTGTACTGTGATTGGAGAGAAAAAAAATTTAAAAATTCTTTGCCAAAATTCCATTGGGGCCCAGATTGAAGGGATGGGGAACGTGTGCAAAATTTTGCTTCTTCCTAGGGATGGGGGAGTAACAGAAAATAATTGACAAGCACTGCATTATTGTGACTGCCATCTTAAATTAGTGAAGATTGGACTTAATCCCTGGATAGTTCAGTGGATTTCAAGCTGCCTGAAGCATAGACATCAGAGAGTTATTGTGAATGGCAAGTATTCTGAGCAGAGACAGGTTACAAGCGGTGTGCCACAAGGGTCTGTTCTGGGTCCTATTCTTTTTAATATGTTTGTGAGTGACATAGGGGAAGGTTTGGTAGGGAAGGTTTGCCTATTTGCTGATGACTCTAAGTGTGCAATAAGGTTGATATTCCTAGAGGGGTCTGTAATATGGTAAATGATTTAGCTTTACTAGATAAATGGTCAAAGCAATGGAAACTGCAGTTTAATGTTTCCAAATGTAAAATAATGCACTTGGGGAAAAGGAATCCTCAATCTGAGTATTGCATTGGCAGTTCTGTGTTAGCAAAAACTTCAGAAGAGAAGGATTTAGGGGTAGTGATTTCTGACAGTCTCAAAATGGGTGAGCAGTGTGGTCGGGCGGCAGGAAAAGCAAGTAGGATGCTTGGCTGCATAGCTAGAGGTATAACTAGCAGGAAGAGGGAAATTGTGATCCCCTTATATAGAGCGCTGGTAAGACTACATTTGGAATACTGTGTTCAGTTCTGGAGACCTCACCTACAAAAAGATATTGACAAAATTGAACGGGTCCAAAGATGGGCTACAAGAATGGTGGAAGGTCTTAAGCATAAAACGTATCAGGAAAGACTTCATGAACTCAATCTGTATAGTCTGGAGGACAGAAGGAAAAGGGGGTGGGGACATGATCGAAACATTTAAATATGTTAAAGGGTTAAATAAGGTTCAGGAGGGAAGTGTTTTTAATAGGAAAGTGAACACAAGAACAAGGGGACACAATCTGAGGTTAGTTGGGGGAAAGATCAAAAGCAACATGAGAAAATATTATTTTACTAAAAGAGTAGTAGATCCTTGGAACAAACTTCCAGCAGACGTGGTTGGTAAATCCACAGTAACTGAATTTAAACATGCCTGGGACAAACATATATCCATTGTAAGATAAAATACAGGAAATAGTATAAGGGCAGACTAGATGGACCAAGGTCTTTTTCTGCCGTCAGACTTCTATGTTTCTATGTTTCTAACTTTTTGACCACCCCCTTCTGATCAGACCACCCCCTTCTGATCAGACAGATGCATACTTGATGAACTTCTAAAATTCTCCATGTATTATGAATATATCTGTGGCAAAAGGTAAATCTTTTAGTGCTTCTGCTTACAGGAATTTATAGATAAGAAGGAACAAACTCTTGGAAATGCATTTGGAAACATAGAAAGCAGGTCAGGGCAATTGGCATAAGATCAGTGTTTCATTAATTGTAGAACATATAAAGGAAAATAAATTGGCTGCTCTGTTTTGTTCTAGCTGTGGTTTTTGACCATCTAATAGCACTCAGGCAAAAAGCACATTGTGGTAATCTAAATGGAGATCAATTAATACCCAGATCATTGAGGCCACAGACATCAGCAGCAAGGGAAAATCTGCAAATTTCTGCAAACTATGCACCTCAGAAAGGCATCTTACCTCATTCAGAAATGGATGTCTTTCCAAGGCCAGGCTACTATATCTACTGGCTGATGGACCAGGTCTTAATTTGTCAACCCCGCGCGTCAAACTCACCCTTTCAATTGACATGCGATCATTTGGAAAAGAGAGAAACCGAGCTCCGGATTTCACACGACCGAGTCAGTTGTTGACAAATTGCCAACAAACGATGTTATAAAGCAAAGGACCTGCTTTTCTCACGCCCGAATTGCAATCTTCCACAAAGGCAATACATGTATTGCTGTAAAATAGCGATGCAGCATTTTACAGTCTTGCTTGTAGCGACTTGACAAATAGTATATCCCTGGCTATTAGTGAGCAACCACGTCACAGTTTGGGAGAGGGAAACAAAGCTGTTCTCAATTTGCTAATTATACTCCTCTACGTCTATCTTTCTGCTCCTAATTAGATTCCTCTTAAACAAATCAACCCTCTCCTGATGCTCCTCAGACACATAAAGGGGGGCTGAAGGGATTTATTGCACACTTTCCGACTGCCTGCCATCTTCCCTTTAGTTCATTAATATTTCTAGTTTTACTCTTGTCTGAATTCCCAGGCCACTTCTCAGTATTTTTCCTGTGATAGTACGCACCTATTTTGGAAGCAAAGGAAGGCATGCAATGTCACATCCTTTCAATGCAGTTGCCACGTGTGCTAAGTTGCTTGACTTCTGCCTGAAGAATTTATTTATTTATTTATTCATTCGATTTTTATTCTCCTTAGACTCAGGGCACCTTACAACATGTTAGCAACAGCACTTTTTAACAGAGCCGGCATATTGCCCCCACAATGCGGGTCCTCATTTGACCCACCTCGGAAGGATGGAAGGCTCGGTCAACCTTGAGCCTGTGATGAGATTTGAACCGCTGACCCACAGATCTACAGTCAGCTTCAGTGGCCTGCAGTACAGCACTCTACCTGCTGCGCCACCCCGGCTCTAGAATGCCAGTTGTGAGCATCTACACTGGAATTGAGAAAGAATCATATTCCACCAAATAATGGAAAAATGCAACCGTAAACCAGCCAACACATTTCATTGCCCTGCACAAAGAACTGGACTACAATTGGAAGGAAATTCTAGACATCATAATTCTATAGTGGACACCATAGAATTCAAGGATACCATAGAATTCAAGGACACCGTCATGAATATTATTAACTGTGATACCATTAGGAACCAGCACCTAATTTTCACAAGGAGCATCATGATAATTTACCATAAGATCAATCAACAGATAATGCCGAAATCCACACAATGTTACTAGGACAAGCTGCTACACGTATTGTAGCATAGTAGGACACACATGCTGCACAAAATAAGACTTGGGGTGATGCAGTGGTTAGACTGCAGCACTGCAGGCTACTTCAGCTAACTACTAGCTGTAGTTCGACAGTTCAAATCTCACCACTGGCTCAAGGTTGACTCAGCCTCCCATCCTTCCGAGGTGGGTAAAATGAGGACCCACATTGTTGGGGGCAATATGCTGATTATGTAAACTGCTTAGAGAGGGCTGTAAAAGCACTATGAAGTGGGCCTTCTCTGTGGGTGCTCCAGTCCTCTGGAATCAACTTCCCCTAGAGATCCGCACACCTCCACCCTTCTGGCCTTTCAAAAGGTCTTAAAAACATGGCTTTGCCACCAGGCCTGGGGCTGTTGAGCAACAACATACAGCTCTGACCCGATGGCATGAATGATCGATGGATGAATGTTTTTATTATTGCATTTTGTATATTGTTTTTATTGTTGCGCGCTGCCCTGAGTCCATTGGGCGAAGGGCAGTTTATAAATCTAAGAAATTAAATTAAATTAAATTAAATTAAATTAAATTAAATTAAATTAAATTAAACTAAACTAAACTAAACTAAACTAAACTAAACTAAACTAAACTAAACTAAATTAAATTAAATTAAATCTAAATGCTATTGCTACTGCTCTAAACAGACAACCGTTCATCTTCTTTCCCTATCACAGAGTACTGATAGTCTTATCTAGTCTGGTGATAAAACATCTGCAAACAGCCTCTCTGCCAAGCTCAAAGAATAACACACCATTTTTAAAATCATATTTATATAGTCTTGAAGCATTAAATTGCCAGTCTTATTTCCATTAATGGCAAATTAAGATATCTTTCTGACGTACAATATTAGTTGTAACTGGACCATAGCTCCCAGAAATTTCAGCCATGTGACTTTTTGCTTAGAATTTTGGGAGTTGTAATCTGACATATCAGGAAGACGGAAAGATGGAACAGGGTCTAGGGTAGTGATGTCAAACCTATAGCATGCATGCCACAGGTGGCACACAGAGCCATATGTGAGGGCACACAAAATGTTGCCCTAGGTCAGCTCCAGTGCGCATGTGTGTGCTGGCCAGCTGATTTTCAGTCTTCATTTTTGCTGTTTTTCTCTCTCCCCGGGGTTCAGAAAAGCCTCCTGACAACTTGGGATAGTGAAAAATGGTCCAATGGGAAGTTTGGAAATGAACTTCTAGTTGGGCTGTTTTTCACCATCCCCAGGCTTCAGAAGGTTTTGCTGAACCCTGGGGATGGCGGAAAATGGCCCAACGGGCCAACCGGAAATTTGTTTCGGAATTTCACATTGGGCCATTGCACCATTTTTTGCCATCCCCAGGCTTCAAAAGGCTTTCCTGAACTCTAGGGACAGCGAAAAACAGGCCTGTGCACATGTGCAAGTGGGGGGGCAGCACAAGTAGGTTATGTGCGTGCATGGAGGCAATGCGGGGGTTGTGCACTTGCATAGGGTGAGGGCATTGTATTAAAAGTGTGGGCATATACACATGCTATCACGCCCGCACTCTTTGGCATCCAAGCCAAAAAAAGTTCACCATCACTGGTCTAAGGTTATATTATGTTGTGGTTAGCTCTGGCCCAGCTCCTGCCCCAAGGAATGTGGAAGTAGATGTGGGGGAGACATCCACATGCCGCAGGTCTGTTTTGCTCCCAGTAGAATCTGCCGATGAAGTCTCCTCTGACCAAGGAAGCATGAGTGACAGGGAAGAGGGGAGTTTGGCAGACAGCCCAGGAGGAGATCAATCGTCTATCATCCTTGGATTCTGAACAAGAATTAATGACACATCCATGCATGCGTAGAGTGATGCATAGGAGACAACAACTGAAGGATTATTACAAGAGAAAATGAGGCCACCTGTGGTTGGGTGGGGCTGCTGTAATTAGTGCTACAGATAAAAGTGCAGCCTGGTGTTTTAGCCTCATGGCAGTTTATCTGATTCATTGTTTCATCAAAATCATGGTTTTTGCTGTTCAGGATTGTGTGTGTGGACTCTCTGGACTTTAGAATTGGACTCAATTTCCCAGTTATTGGGTGAACAATTGGATTGCATTTAACCTGTGCCTTGTGTGTGCCAGAAAATCCCTTTGACATTTATTAAAGAGGTAGCTGTTTCTGTTTTTCTGTTTATAAAAACTTTTGGGTTTTCCTTTTATCTTGTGTCTTCCGGGACTAATTACCCTGTAATTACGGGCGGTTGAGACACGCCAGCAGAACAATATTATATGGTCATATATTTTTACCCAACTGTCTATCTCAACTGAACAACATTCCCAAGTTTCAGTTTTGACTTTGATATAAAGTTATAGCACCGCTTTATAAAGTCTTAGTGAAACCACCCTTGGAATATTGCATCCTGTTTTGGTCACATGTTATAAAAAAAAGATGTTGAGACTCTAGAAAGAGTGCAGAGAACAGCAACAAAGATGATTGCGGGGGCTGAAGGCCAAAACATATGAAGAACGATTGCCGGAATTGTTATGTCTTGTCTATTGAAAAGAAGGACTAGGGGAGACATGACAGCAGTGTTCCAATATTTGAGGGGTTCCTACAGTATGAGTGGGTCAAAGCTCCAGAAGGCAAGGCAAAGCACCTGAAAGCAGGAGAAGAAGCAATGTATATAAACTGATCAAGGAGAGAAGCCACCCAGAATTAAAGAGAAATTTCCAGATAGAACAATTAACCAGTGGAATGCCTTGCCTCCAGAAATTGTAGGTGCTCCAACTTTGGGAGGTGACCTAAGGACACTGTAACTGACACAAATACATGCCACTTAACAAGCATTCAAATTTTGATCCCGTGACCATCAGGATGCTGACTTGTTCGGAAGTGTGAAAAACGGTCATAGGTCATTTTTTTCAGTGTTCTTGTAACTTCAAACGTCACAAAATGAACTGTTGTTAGTTGAGGATTGACTGTATTCCAAGAAAGTGTTCTCAAGGCAGCTTGGATCTCCTTGTCTTTTTTTTTTTAGATGTAGGGATGTGTGTGTATGTGTGTTCAATGAACAGACAAGGCCATATTTACCATCTGCCACACATAGATAAGGCAGGCATGTTTTTCATCCTTCTCAGTTAGACATATCCAAAACTCAAATCTCAAATTGGACCACCAATATGAATTTTTTATAAAAAAGATAAATAATATTTAGTGCAGAGCTCTTCAAACTTGGCAACTTTAAGACTTGTCGACTTCAACTTCCAGAATTCTCCAGCCAGCTATGTGGAGTTAAAGTCCACAAGTCTTAAAGTTGCCAAGTTTGGGGACTTCTGATTTATTCCAATATAAAAATACAAATAATTTTTCTGCAGCTCACCAAAATTTTCTCAAGGACCACCAGTGGCCCACGGACCACCAGTTGGTGACCACTGTTTTATACCACCCCCAAATTTGGTTGATAATACCAACTTTGGTGAGCTTTTTAGTCCAATATGATTCATATTTAAACTGTTTTATTTTTCTGGGCATCAAAACATGTTTCCTATGGAGCAATGCTGTCTTGGTTTCATTTTCACATTTTAATTTTATGTCTCTACAGCAGGGTTTACCAACCCCAGGTCCATGGATTGGCATTGGTCCATGGCATGCCAGCAATCAGACTGTGCAAACAAGCGGAGCCCCATCCATGGGATGAAGGCAGAAGATAAAACCACACCCCCTCTGATCTGCGGAAAAACCTTTCTCCACTGAACCGGTCCCCAGTGCCCAAAGGATTAGGGCTGTTGCTCTACAATCTTCATTTAAATGGTCTAATTGTCTTTTTAAAAATGTTGCTTGTACATCATCATAGCAGAGACAATCTCTGATGATCCTGAGCATATCTCCGGGACCGCCTTCTGCCACATGAATCCCAGCAACCGATTAGGTCCCACAGAGTTGGCCTTCTCCGGGTCCCGTCAACTAAACAATGCCGTTTGGCGGGACACAGGGGAAGAGCCTTCTCTGTGGTGGCCCCGACCCTCTGGAACCAGCTCCCCCCAGAGATTAGAACTGCCCCCACCCTGCTCGCCTTTCGTAAACTCCTTAAAACCCACCTTTGCCGTCAGGCATGGGGGAATTGAAACATCTCCCCCAGGCCTATACAGTTATGTATGGTATGCTTGTGTGTATGTTTGCTTTTAATAATGGGGCTTTTACTGTTTCTTTAAAATTATTAGATTTGTTATATATTGTTTATTATTGCTGTGAGCCGCCCGGAGTCTACGGAGAGGGGTGGCATACAAATCTAATAAATAAATAAATAAATGAAGGAAGAAATGAATGAATGAATGAATGAATGAATGAATGAATAAATAAATAAAAGCAATGCCACAAGTGAAAATGCTGTTTTGTTGAAACAACTAGTTGTATAGACCTGCATGATACATGTACCACATGAACATATGCACATACACTTATAACTAAAAAGAAAAGGAATTTTGCAATCATGATATTTGTAGTCTGCTTTCCAGGCTGTATTTTATTTTCCAATATAGCATGTTCATAGCATATCCACAGCTGTGCATGGAGAAAGTTCTATATAGTCAAAGATGGGAAGTCTGTTTGGTGTAGTGGTAAAGCATCAAACTAGAAATTGAGATGCCATAGCCCTAGTTTTTCTTTAGGCCCAAAGCCAGCTGACTGATCTGTGGCCAGTCGCTTTCTCTCTCAGTCCTAGGAAACAAGCATTGGATGACCACTTCCAAAAAATTGCCAAGAAACTTGTAGGGACTACTCCAGGCAGTTGCCAAGAGTCAACACTGATTTAAACATAACACACAAAGACACACACGCACACACACACACACAACAGAGATAGGCTGGCACACTCCTAATAAAATAATCCAAGGACCACTTTTGTAATTTTTTCTAATCATGGCAAGTTGAAATATTCTTTAAAGTATTCACTCATGTGAAGCCCTTCCAATGATTGGAAGTACAATAGTAAAATTTCCCAACCAGTGTGTCTTTTGTTGAGAATTTTGAACATTGTCTAACATACTTGGAGGCATCTGGGAAAGGGCTGTTCTTGAAAATCTGTAGCAGGTCAAGGAATCGACTATGCCTCCCATTCAACTTACGCACACCAGAGATGGGTTCTAACTTACCTTACTGCACGGGCAGTAGCAAAAAATCAGAAGGGAAATCCCAAAAAATCCCACACACCCAAAAGCTGCGCAGTGCCGTAAACTTGGTTTCTATGCACGCGCAGGAAAAAAACTTTGAATTTTTTAAAAAAAATACTTAAAAAAAAAAGACAGTGGCCGCCATGGACTGGCACTGACTGATATGGTACCTCCAGAACCGCCTGCTACTGCACGAATCCCAGTGACCGATAAGGTCCCACAGTGTTGGCCTCCTCCGGGTCCCGTTGACTAAACAATGTTGTTTGGCGGGCCCCAGGGGAAGAGCCTTCTCTGTGGTGGCTCTGGTCCTCTGGAATCAACTCCCCCCGGAGATTAGAATTGCCCCCACCCTCCCTGTCTTTCCTAAACTACTCAAGACTCACTTATACCGCCAGGCATGGGGGAGTTGAGACACCTTTCCCCCAGGCTCTTTTATACTTTGTTTTATGTTTGGTATGAATGTGTTGTTTGGTTTTTAAAATAATGATAGGGTTTTATATGTTTTTTAATATTAGATTTGTTCTACCATAATATTGTTTTTATTATTGTTGTGAGCTGCCCCGAGTCTTCGGAGAGGGGCGGCATACAAATAGAATATATTATTATTATTATTATTATTATTATTATTATTATTATTATTATTCTGTGACATTGTTTGATGTCGCCAGTGGATTGCTTCTAGTTCAGGTGAACCAGTCCAAACCAGGAGGAACCCACCTCTGATGCACATCCCTTAGCAGGTGACAGAGACAGGAAATGGGGCGTATATCATAGTAGTTGCCAGAGTGCTGTGCTTCCACCAAAATGTGCATAGAGGCATTCTGTATGGCAAGCATCAGCATTAAGGCCCAGTGGAAATGAACGATCCCATCATGTAATAATCAACAATCAGTTAGCACTCTAATAAAGGCAGAAATATTCATGCATTCCTCCCCCTCCTTGCTGTATATGTTATGGATTCATATTAATGTTTCATTAGCTGGTTGATTTTTTCCCCCCTACCTGTCTTGAAATGTCTTGTTTCTGAATTCTACAAATAGACATAACCAAATAAGTCGGTGTGAAGCAGAGCTTATTAATCACAACACAATAGGTCTGATCCCATGTATACTATAACTGGGTTGGGAATAATATGTTTGGGCCCAAACAGAAACTAAATTGTAGTCTACTGGCAAATGCCTTGGAGAAACATGTTTAACAGCAGAAATGGCAAAGGGCCTCATCATTTCAATTCCAAAATAGGTTGATAAACAAAGAAAGGTGAAAAAAGAACAGGATAGGGGGGGGGAAAAAGCCTGCACACTTTGGTTCAGAACTAAAAATAGAATATTTGAGTTGAATATACACAATAGAAATTCGGACCAAAATCAATACAATCCCTGTCTGAGTTCAATCCATTTGATAATTATCAGGAACTTACTAATATCACAACCTACAACTACTTCTCACTAACAAAAATAACAAACATAATCAAACTAAGCCGTCACAATCCAAATGCCTGCTAGTTTGCAGGTACCACCCCTCCTCTCTTTTTTTTTCTTTCTTCTCTCTTTCTTCTTCTTTTCTTTCCTTCCTCTTTCCTTTTCTATCCCACCTCCAGTCACCTCTTCTTTCCACGTTATTCTTGGACTATTAAATATTACAGCTATAAGATTATCCAAATAAGAATATTGAATACAAAATATTTACATATAGACAAATATTTGGAATGTATATACAATAATATATATAAGCCGCTGTATAAAAATACTGTTTACCCTCTCCCCCTCCCACTTCTCTTTTTTGTATTCCCATCCCCCTTTTCCCTGTTTTCTTTTTTCTTTTATAAAGTATTTTTTTTTAAAAAAAAAAGAATATTTGAGCTGTAATAATCCTACGTTCATGCATGCACAAATTATCTCGCTGGGGTACAGTAGGAAGATGCTTCTGATCCCAAGCCATTATTTTGTGTCTGGCTTCAGGGGATGGATTTCAGACTTCTGACAAAAGAAGGCACACCACCAATCCTTCTGAAGTTTTCTCTTCCTCTCACCTTGCACAGATGTCTCCCTGTGGTTCTCTTTTCAGGCTCTTTGATCTTGCCATCCATTGTTTACCATTAATGCCTCCCATTTGCTTGCTCTTTCGGCAGCAAGGAATAAAACAGCCTCCCTTGCAAATTCCAGAATGGGGAAACAGTGCATATTAAAAGTGGACTGGGAATATTTCTTTAATGTATACATTGGTTAATCACAGGTTGAGAATATTCTGATGCCGATAACAGGCCGTGTGTATAGAGATTGATTGATTGATTGATTGATTGATTGATTGCTTTATTTATTTATTTATTTATTTATTTATTTATTTATTTGTTTGTTTGTTTGTTTGTTTATTTGTTTGTTTGTTTGTTTGTATGCCGCCCCTCTCCGAAAACTCAGGGCGGCTAACAACAATAAAGAAAACAATGTAACAAATCTAATATTAAAAAGTAATCTAAAAAAACCCAATTTAAGAGACCAATCATACAAACAAACATACCATGTATAAATTCTATAAGCCTAGGGGGAAGGGAAAATTTCAATTCCCCCATGCCTGACGACAGAGGTGGGTTTTAAGGAGCTTGCGAAAGGCAAGGAGGGTGGGGGCAACTCTGATATCTGGGGGGAGCTGGTTCCAGAGGGTCAGGGTTGCCACAGAGAAGGCCCTTCTCCTGGGTCCCGCCAAATGACATTGTTTAGTCAACGGGACCCGGAGAAGGCCAACTCTGTGGGACCTAATCGGTCGCTGGGATTCGTGCAACAGAAGGCGGTCCCAGAGATAATTTGGTCCGATGCCATGAAGGGCTTTATAGGTCATAACCAACACTTTGAATTGTGACCGGAAATTGATCGGCAAGCAGTGCAGACTGCGGAGTGTTGGAGTAACATGGGCATGCCTTGGGAAGCCCATGATTGCTCTCGCAGCTGCATTCTGCACGATCTTGGTATTCTTATAGATTTAATCAAATTGTTTGCAATCAATCCACCCCAGTTACAAATGTAATTTACATTTACTATAGCTCCTAGCCCATGTTTGATAATGATTACCAATGTTGAATGGAAATGGGGGTTTGAGGAAATGAAAAAAATAAATAAAAACAGGCTGATCAGTTCTGGAGGAAACGATTTGCAGAGAGACTTGATTTTATTCAGTTATGTCCCAGAAATGCTCTGAGTTCAATTAAAAACTATTTCTATTGTCTTACATACATGAGCAAGCAATGCTTACAGTGCCCTGTAGCATCTGTCCTGCCATGGTAACAGTTAACACATCCAAGGCAGAAAATGTCAACTTGCTAACACCAAGCTGTGAAGATTTATTGCCTTAACAAATAAATCATACTTTTCTCCACCTTCTTTCCAGCTAGAATCTTCCCTTCCCCCCCACCAAATGAGTTACCTTATAATATAAAACTGAGACTGGTTTATTTATAGTTTTGTACCTCCTAATGCCAGTGTTTTGCAAAGTCTAAGATTGTGGAATCCTGAATCCCCAAGAACAGGTGTCGGACTGTGTACATGAACGTTTCTCTCTGAACGCTTTAATCTTCTCTGTTTGCTGTAAGGATCAATTTATGAGCTTGTCCGTCAAGAGTTTAAGGACACTCATGATTGCGTTTTTGACATCTCATTGAGGCTGCATCAGTCAAAAGGGCCACCAGCAGAACGTTTTGTTTTAATTCAGCTCCTCGTAGCCGCTGAAATCCATTTGTAGCTAATGGTTTCTTGGAGGAAACCAAGATAAAGTTTTCATAAATGTAACATCTCTCACAAATGGTGACAGATAGTTAAAAATCACCTCCTCTCCAGACAGAGTCACATACACAGTGAAGATAATTCTGCATTTTTTGCCTATTCCCATTCTGGACAATGGGAAGACTTTGTTTTGATTTTTGTTCTTAATGGAGAAAACATATTGGAAAATTTTTAAGAGTAGGATGCAGCAAAGTTGTAATTTACTATTGAGGACTGGTTGGGGCAGGGGTAGGCAAAGTGCTTCTCAAGTAGGGGGGTGATTGGCATGATTGGCTCAGGAATTCTGGGAATTGAAGTCCACAAGTCAACAAGAGCCAACTTTGCTTACCCCTGGGTTGGGGGAATTGAGGAATGCTGGCTGGGGAATTGTGGGAATTGAACTCCATAGCTATTAAAATTGCCAAGTTTAAAGTGCTGAGTTTTACAATATGTGTTATTATCACTGACATATTAGAGACACAGCATTGGAATTTATTAGTATGGATATAAAATGATTGGGCTGGAATGTCTAATTCTAGATGATACTTATTACTTTCAATTTGTTTTAAATTTAAAAATGTTAAATTTAAAAATGTTACCAGTTGCATAAAAACAGAAAAATCTCAAGGGCTTCCACAAACAAGAGGGAGCACAGCTATTCTCCAAAGCAGAGGGTAGGGCAAGAAGCAATGGGTGGAATTGTTATTGTTATTGTTATTGTTTTGTATTATATATAAAGGATACCGTTCAATCTATTTTTAAAAGGAATCTTTAAATTCTGCTCACACTAGTTAATACCCTTCAGACTTCTCATCACTAAATATGTGAACAATAAACAATTTAGGATTGTAACTCCAGAGTAGGTCTTTCCAATGTCAAATAGTTAATAATAGTTATAATCTTGTTTTGATGGAAGGACATAGAAAGTGAAGTGAATTGATACATTGCCATCTAAACTGAAGCATAAACTTCCTTTGAAGACTGTCATGAGAAGAAACATAAGGAAGTTGTTTTGGTGACCTAGAAACTGTGCTTTTGGAACTCTTCTGCTTCAAAATAAATAACAAGCTTCTGTGGTGAACAATATAATCCCAGAACAACCTAAAAGATCATCCCTATATTTCTCCAAAGTCTGCCAAATCCACTCGATATAAAAAATTCACTCACCTGGTGAAATGAAAAGTGTCATTTCCATTCAACCTGTGTTTAACAAATAGCGATACCTAAAATGTCAGAAAGTTATTTTGAAAAATGCAATATATTTTTCTATGAGTTTCCCCCCATTTTTATGCATCTGATAACATTTTTAAGCTTAAAAATGTCATTTATTCTTCTTGTATACTACTAAACCTCATAGAACTCCTGATGGTTAACAGATAAAACATCCACAGAAGGTAAAAACATTCAGGGGGAAAATTATTACAACTTACCAGTACATAAAATGTTTATGTTTTAGGAAAAAATAAACATGAAATGAATCATTATAAACACATTTCAATTCTACATGCGTATATTCAGCCAAGGTGATGCCATCAAGTATACAAAATCTTTGTGGAAGAGTTCAGTTTTGAGCATTTTTCTGATCCTGGTCTCATCTGGGAGGTTATTAA
This sequence comes from Erythrolamprus reginae, assembly GCF_031021105.1. Taxonomy (NCBI): domain Eukaryota; kingdom Metazoa; phylum Chordata; class Lepidosauria; order Squamata; family Dipsadidae; genus Erythrolamprus; species Erythrolamprus reginae. The sequence continues at coordinate 81,380,051 of NC_091952.1, read as the reverse complement.
AAAAAGCTAAAATAGAGAAGATATCTCATTATCAGAATCTGAAATTTATAGGAATATTCATATTTTTAAAAGTCTGTACCATGAAAACAAGGTTCTATATTTGGAAGTAAGACACATTGATTTGCTCAGTAGTTCTGAGTAAATACATACTTTCAATTTTAAAGAGATATGAAACTGCTTTTAATTATTACTAGATACTGTTACCTTTCTTTTGAATGATGAAAAATAATGTAAATTTACCTGTGTGAAGTAAATGTACTCAGTCACATGTCTTTGTGCGTTTAAAAATCTTCTAGATAACTATATGTTTTTTGCAACATGAATAAATTGATAAGAAGTTTAACCCTTTTCTCAGATTGAAGGCTTTTTTTTATTTAACTACTGTATATTAATAGTGCTACTTGGATAAATATTCTAAGTCTTTCTTTTTCCCTGTTGGTTTGCATGTTGTTACTGTTCTCTTTATTAACATTATCTCCGGGACTGCTTTCTGCTGCATGAATCCCAGCGACCGGTTAGGTCCCGCAGAGTTGGCCTTCTCCGGGTCCCGTCGACTAAACAATGTCGTTTGGCGATACCCAGGAGAAGAGCCTTCTCTGTGGCGGCCCCGACCTTCTGGAACCAGCTCCCCCCGGAGATCAGAACTGCCCCCACCCTCCTTGCCTTTCGTAAAGTTCTTAAGACCCATCTTTGCCGTCAGGCATGAGGGAACTGAGACATCTCCTCCGGGCCTATACGGTTTATACATGGTATGTTTGTGTGTATGCTTGCTTTTAATAATGGGTTTTTTAGTGTTTTTTAAATTATTAGATTTGTTCTTACATTGTCTTTGTTATTGTTGTTAGCCGCCCTGAGTCTACAGAGAGGGGCGCCATACAAATCTAATAAATAATAATAATAATAATAATAATAATAATAATAATAATTATTATTATTATTATTATTATTATTATTATTATTATTATTATTATTATCTTAGGCCAGCTTCCCCAGCTCAATATTTTAATTCATTTGTACAGTCTCTCTCTCTCTCTCACACACACTAGGTATGTAGATATGGGTATGTGTTGTGGTGACACAAATGCATATGTATTCATGTCTCCCGCAGGTCTCAGCCAATTTGCCAGTGACCAAAATTATGGTAGATAGAGCATCACACATCTGGAAGACATTCAGCTGAGGATGTTTTTTTCCTTAGTTGTTCCATATTGTGTGGCCTTAATTGTTAAGTCAGTCTTAGAAAGGGCAAGTGTTTAATGCTGTTTTTAATGAGATCTGATAGCTCAAATCCCCTAAGACTTGTTTGACAAGCCTAGTGTGGATTTATTAGATTATCATTATTAATTGTTAGTGGGTTGACTAGGACTGAAGAATGTTAGGAGAAACTCACTTGTCTGCCTTCATTTTTTCTGCTCTCAATCCAGGGGTGAACTTTAGCAGGTTCCGATAGGTTCTGCAGAATTGGTAGCGGAATTCTGTAGAATTGGTAGCGGAAATTTTGAGTAGTTCAGAGAACTGGCAAATACCACCTCTGGCTGGCCCCAGAGTGGGGTGGGAATGGTGAGTTTGCAGTATCTTTCCCCTGCCATGCCCACAGAAGTGGTAGGGGAACATTTTGAATTTCACCCATTTCAATCCTATGACTTGAGTTATCAATATCTCTAAATATGTACAAGGTGCAGGAAAAATCCAAGTTCTCTTCTAGGAACTGTTCTGTCGGGCTCTCTGGTAGACTCCTCCCCAAAATTCACAGGTACAAATTTCAGACACACACCCATTTTAAAATTCAAAACAATGTTCTTTATAATGAAAAGTCACTTAAACTAAGCCCTCTTTTGGTATAGCAAAGAGCACTCGTCTCCAAACAAACTGGTAATTTGTACAAGTCCCTTATCAGTTCTGTGATACTTAGCTTGCAGCTGTGAGGCAATTCACAGTCCTTCTTCTTTCACAAAGTGAAACACACTTTGCTCTGGTTTAGTTTCAAAGCCGGGAAAAATCAGCACACAAAAGGTCAAAGTCGGTAAAGCAGTCACGAAACACAACGATCAGATAATCCTTCATCATGGCCAAACCCACTGGCTGCTATTTATAGCAGCCTCACTAATTATCACAGCCCCACCCAACCACAGGTGGCCTCATTTTCTTTGATAATAATCTCTCAGTTGTTGTTGTCTATGCATCGCTCTCTGCATGCGTGGCTGTATCATTAACTCTTGTTCTGAATCCAAGGAGGAGCTAGATAATTGATCTCCTTCTGAGCTGTCTGCCACACTCCTCCCTGTCACTCATGTCTTCTTGGTCAGAGGAGCCTTCATCAGCAGATTCCACCGGGGGCAAAACAGTCCTGCAGCATGTTGATATCTCCCCCACATGATCCACAGTCCCTGGGGCAGGAGTTGGGCCAGAGCTAACCACAACAGGGACAGGGTGTCCGGCCAAAGCCATCATTTTGAGTTAGCTTGAGTTATGGCACCTTGACACATCCTCAAGCCCCCAACTTGAAAGGTGGGAACTGGGGCCATCGTCAGAGACTAAACCACTGGGGGAGGTATTTATCCCAGGGATAGGATGGGCACAATGTCAGTGGGCACCAAGCCTCTCCCCAACCCATGGGACCATGTAACCACCCTTCTTTACAATGAACTCATGGGGCATGGGGCTCATGTCCCATTTTCAGCACAGCCACCTCCTCCCTCCAGTGGGATCAGACTGAGGAGGAGTCCCCACTCAACATGGGATGGGGGTCAATCTGACTAAACCCCTAACCTAATGTGAGGCATATTCTTTATTTAATCTAAGAAAATTTTAAAAAAATTGTTGGAGATGACCAGGCTGAGCTGGTCATTATCCCAAGTCCCTTCATAGCCACAAATTTATTAATTGGATTAATAAAGGACTGATCTAAGTCTAGCCACTTTGAATTCCATTTACTTTTATATAACACCAATTTCCTTTGACCTTTAGTAGATCAGGTTTTTGTAGAGAGCATGAAATAAACTTGTAATCATTTGAATCGTCTTGGCTCGTGGTTTCCTGTGCTTAACAAAAATGCATCCTGGTTTCCTGGGCTTAACAAAAATGATAGTTGGATGTTGCTTCATTCCTCCCCCACCTCCCAGTGTCATAGAGTAGGTTGAACAATGTTCTGAGGAAGTACCTGTGCTTACAGAGCAGATAACCTTGAAGAAGGGATGCAAGAACAATTAAATAAATGCCTGCTCAGCCTTGAAAAAGAGGAGAGGGTGAGCAAGAAACTCAAGGTCACCCCATCTTGATTTTCTTTGGTATAAAAAAAGGTAAAGGGAAACTTTGTTAGGCTTGCAAGGAGACTTTTATTATACCCAACACCAATAAGCAGCACTCCAGTAATTTTTGCAGTGTCTGTTTCTTCCCTTGGCTCACCTCAAAAGGCTGACAATGTTTTTTAAGAATGCAGAGCTTGATTATTCAAGTGCTAATTTCAAAGGTGGGACAGCTCTCCTCATTTTATCTCCTGTAGGCACTTGGATAATGAGAGAAATATTGGTGAAAGTCGAAACCGAATGTTGCCCTTATTCTTTAAGAACTCGTTAAGGGCAAAGAGGTATTTAGCTAATGAAAATCTAGCATCTGAATTAAAAGCTTCATAATGATATACGGACAAAAGGCTGTAGCGTCCAGATAATTGGGCGTTTTATTTGTCCTTTTCTTCTGGGCAAATGTCTTGGACAATATGGCAGTTTTTCTAAACTAAAATAATTAATTGGACTATAAAATATAAGTGCCCGAAGCTTTTGAGAATAAAGAAGCAGCAATTGTGTAAGCTTTAATGTTTTTCTTAGTACTGGCCAGAGATGTGACCGGGAAATCATAATATGGTCAAATACATATTAAATAATGCACAGGCAGGACTCGAAAACACTCCACTGAAGAAAGGAGAAAGTTTAATCATATCCAGGAGACAAAACACAGAGTATTTCCACAACCCATCATGGACTATAGGTAGAAGTTAACCTAGAATAGATGTATTCCAGCATACAAACATAGTTACATTATGAAGGGGTGTCTGTGGGGTAGGGTGTGAATCCAAAAAGTTGGGGTCTCTGATCACTTGGCAAAAGCCTACAATTTTCTACTTTTGCCTGAGATGAAAAGCAAAAAAGATGTTGTGTCCAGAGGACAGTTAGGCCTTGTACCCGCCCCATATTCCTTGGGCAGGAAAATACTACAAGGTGATTGGTTGGCTGAGCCTGGCAGCCCGGTGTATATATAACTGCCAGGCACGGCCATGTTTTTGTTGTCTTGTTTCGTTCCTGAAACCGTTACCTTCTGCTCTTAATAAAAGAACCGTTACTTACACTAAGTCTGCAGTCCTTCATTCCTGCAAGGATCTAACAGATGTGACCACACATCTTTTGGACAATGAGCAGGCAGAGTGCAGACCAAGTGGACACAGACTCCAAATCTCACACTCTCTTCCAAATGCTTACACCAAGTTATATATCAGGTACCATTTTGCCAGAGTTTGCCTGTCTGATAAGAATGTCTTGAAAAGGCCTGTTAAAAGTTTCCCCTCTCTCTAATGTGAGGGAGCTAGGGAGCTAGGACAGATCTTCTTGGTAGTGAGGGTCAGTACTGACTCACACTTTCACCTATATTCTTGCAAGGGGGTGGAATCGGTGGTGAAATACAATTCTTTTTTACTACTGGTTCTGTGGGTGTGGCTTGGTGGGCGTGGCTTGTGGGCGTGACAGGGGAAGGATACTGCAAAATCTCAATTCCCTCCCTACTCCGGGGAGAGGGATATTGCAAAAGCTCCATTCCCACCCCACTCTGGGGCCAACCAGAGGTGGCATTTCCCAGTTCTCCAAACTACTCAAAACATCTGCTACTGGTTCTCTAGAACCTGTCAGAACCTTCTGGATTTCACCTCTGGGTGGAATGAAATGCAAGGTTGGGGGTGAAAAATACTGAGACAGTCGGTTCTTTTAAGCTCTTTTATTTGTAAGGGACAGGAAAGCTCTTTTTGTAAGTGACTTCAAGTAAGAACGCGACTAGGATAAACAGTGCCAGTGCGCTCCTTTTATACTTTATTTTTCCCGCTAAAATCCTACTGTCAAACTCTTAGCCAATCAGAATGCACCATCCATTTCAACTATTTACATTTACCTCAGCGCATATTTAACAGAGGGGGAATGGCATCCAGGCATCTGTCAGTTCTTGTGAGACATTGCTTCTACCTCAAGGACACACTGAGCAGATGTCCCAGCATGACTGGCTGTTTCCCATAACAAAATGAACAAAAGTGGTTGGTGGGTGTAATGGACAGTGGGTGACCCATAGGGAAAGGGGGAATGGACTATGCTTGCTTTTGCATGGGAAACCCAAAGCTGGTTTCGCTTCTTCTGTGCCAATGTGGTTTATCCAGTAAAGTTTTATATTTTGGGTAAAATAATGTCCTAGGACAGGAGTTTCTCTTTCTGGATCCATCAACTGAACAAGGGTGGTTTCTGGCTTACCTCGCTGCTGGTTCACTTCATGACGCGACACACATGCGTGTATGCGCAGTGCTAAAAACCCATGTGCTTCTGCACATGTGCAGAAGCAAAAAACATGATGGCCCCACTTATGGCGCTGCCAAAAGAGCCAGTTCATGGATGTGGCAGGCCTGGGTCGCTGCCTGTTTGGCAAGCGGGGTGAAATTCCTGCTATCGGTTCTATAGAATTGTTCTGAACCGGCAGGAACCCACCTCTGCAGCGAACCCCAATTTCAAAACTCCTTATGTCCATAGTCTATAACGCTTAATATGTCGGAAGAAGACCCCTTCGGAAACAGGCAATAGTGAGAACTGGTTTATTGAAATCGGTCGGCAGAACTCAGCCGCAACTAGCTTGACAGCTATTTATACAGGAACTTTGCTGACCGAAACACCAATCACGTAACCGTATTATGCCCGCCCAAACAGGGCTTCCCCAACAACAGCCAATGGCTGCAGGGAAGGTTTTACCCAATCAGATCTGTTGCGGATACATAACAACGCTCTTTCCTGGTTCTGGATGTTAACTCTAGCTTAGATCTATTGGTATCCTTTTGTAGGGGAGAAGATGAAGTTATTACTAATTATTAATCTATATTGACTTTCGTTTTTATAATTTTGATTTATTTTATCGTGGTGTTTATCATTTCACCTACGACCTACCCAGACTCTTTCTAGTTGAGTGGGATCTAAAAACTCTAGCATAAATCAGTAAATTCTCTAGCTGCCTTCTACTGTCCTCTTGTGATGAGTAGGTCACTGGAGGCTAAAATCGGGACCATTGTACTTTCAAACAGGATAAATTTGGCTTCCAAATTCAATTACCCTAATTGGGGGCAGACAAAGGTGAATAGCACGATGGAAGAGGGATTACTGGATTGCCTAGGATGTGCCAACAGAAGCTATATATAATTGTTTCAGAAAAAGCAGTGTTGGTTAAAAATGTAATATAAAAATTGTTTAAAAATGGGCAAACTTGAAAGCATGGCTTGATTTGAACTTCGCTATTCCATGAAACCCTTTTCTTACTATTAGTATAACACTCACAGCCTGCCAACACAAACTCTAGTAAATTAAGTGAAATGGGCTTCTAAATTGTGTGTTATTGACTTTTCAATTATACCGGTCATGGGGAGAAAGCTACCAGACAAGGTATAGATTATAGGATCTCTGTCCCAAGAAAGATATGAAAACAGAAAGAAGGATCCAGAAAGTGTTCTTATGAATATTTATAGAGCATTAATGAGGCATAGGGTGGCTAGGATTGATAAGATTGACAATAATAGCGTTAAAGCAGGAGAAAAACATCTCTTTTGATTCAAGAGAACATAAATTATAATAGTTATGGTATTTAGACCCTAATAAAAACACTGAAAGTCGTATAGTTACCGGAACTTAATTCATTTCTTTGTTATGTCATTCTTCAAAAGGAAACATTTTCTTCCTTTTTAATTTACATTTGTTCAGAACATTCCCCCAGATAGGAGGAGGCATCAAGACAACAAATGGAATGGTCCAAAGGAAATAAAGTACATTAAAAATCTATTGATATTTCTATCTGATTGTTCCTATAACTACAAAGGTCTCCGCTCTTCTTCCACAAGGGCAAAACAGTTCTTTGACAGATGTTGCTCCATTGCACATGCTATGGAATGAAATGGTATTCTGAGCAGAGACAGGTTACAAGCGGTGTACCACAAGGGTCTGTTTTGGGTCCTATTCTTTTTAATATGTTTGTGAGTGACATAGGGGAAGGTCTGGTAGGGAAGGTTTGCCTATTTGCCGATGACTCTAAAGTGTGCAATAGGGTTGATATTCCTGGAGGGGTCTGTAATATGGTAAATGATTTAGCTTTACTAGATAAGTGGTCAAAGCAATGGAAACTGCAGTTTAATGTATCCAAATGTAAAATAATGCACTTGGGGAAAAGGAATCCTCAATCTGAGTATTGCATTGGCAGTTCTGTGTTACTTCAGAAGAGAAGGATTTAGGGGTAGTGATTTCTGACAGTCTCAAAATGGGTGAGCAGTGTGGTCGGGCGGTAGGAAAAGCAAGTAGGATGCTTGGCTGCATAGCTAGAGGTATATCAAGCAGGAAGAGGGAGATTGTGATCCCCTTATATAGAGCGCTGGTGAGACCACATTTGGAGTACTGTGTTCAGTTCTGGAGACCTCACCTACAAAAAGATATTGACAAAATTGAACGGGTCCAAAGATGGGCTACAAGAATGGTGGAAGGTCTTAAGTATAAAACGTATCAGGAAAGACTTAATAAACTCAATCTGTATAGTCTGGAGGACAGAAGGAAAAGGGGGTGGGGACATGATCGAAACATTTAAATATGTTAAAGGGTTAAATAAGGTTCAGGAGGGAAGTGTTTTTAATAGGAAAGTGAACACAAGAACAAGGGGACACAATCTGAAGTTAGTTGGGGGAAAGATCAAAGGCAACATGAGAAAATATTATTTTACTGGAAGAGTAGTAGATCCTTGGAACAAACTTCCAGCAGATGTGGTTGGTAAATCCACCGTAACTGAATTTAAACATGCCTGGGATAAACATATATCCATTGTAAGATAAAATACAGGAAATAGTATAAGGGCAGACTAGATGGACCATGGGGTCTTTTTCTGCCCTCAGTCTTCTATGTTTCTATGTTTCTATTTGGAATTGCTGCTTTGCAAGACTGCCTGTGTAAGTACAACTTACTAGTTCAGTGAATAATTCCTTACCAAAGCATGGATAAAAGGTCCCACACTGTCCCATGTATCCTCTGTAGCAATTCCCAGACCAACTTAGCACATTTGACTGACAATCTTGCCAATCAGTCAATCAATCAGTCAGGGTGGAGGAGGAGGGGATGATTATCCAGACTTCTTTCCTATGGTGGGATGTCTTACCTGTGCTGTCCTCCAGCCTCAAAATTAAAATTGAAAAAAATGCAATTAAGCATTAGGATGCGTTAAGCATTTCATTTATGAGCAATTTGCCAACCCAGCACACCTTCGGCTGTATAATAATAACAAGGAGGGGGTTTATTGTTCACAGAGAACATTAATCACTTTCAAATGAGCTATCTGATGAGTCTTGTTGTTGGATGTGAAAGTGAACGGATGGATCAAACTAATAAAACAGTCAGATGAAAACACTAACAAGAGCCTTATCATGGACATAGAGGGGTATGAACAATACAAGTGAACCAGACTGGGTGTAAGCTAGATGAAATAAAGGAATAAAAACCCCAAGTGTTGTGTACTGTTTCAGATCTGTCACAACTTCCATGGATTATATAACCCTTAGCATTCAATCTGTGGTCAAGGCCAAATGTTGCAAGGACGCTGGCCAAGTGTTCTTTCTTAATGATGGTTACTGTAGCCTTCAACTGGATTTTTCTGCTGCTTTGTCCTCCTGCCTGTTCCAGGAAGGCAAGTCACAATGTTTTTGAATGGTCCTCTGAGAACATCTGGTTTTTGTTCGCATTAACAAAAAATATCCAGCAGTTATATGGCGTTCTGATGCCCTTGCTCGCTTTTTCACTCTCTTCTTCTCCTCTTCTGTTTTCCACCTGCACCTCTTTCACAGCCCCCTTGCTACTGGAGCTGCCTTCTGGAATTGGGGAGGGGGCAGATCCAAGTGCTCCCTCTGCCCCGGCACGGCTCCCCCTCTCCCCAATCTTTCTCTCCATTGGTGTGTGGGGAAAACATCAAATTTCTCCCCGCAGCGGGTGGCTAGACTAGCAGCCCCACAGAAAAGGGGAGGGATTCTTCTCCTGTCGCTATTACGTGGGCTGCTCTCCTCCACTCTTGTGGCCAGAACAAATCACTTGGATCCTCGTATAAGCACCCAACACACACAGAGTGGGGTGGTGGTGAAAGGTAAATAATGAAGGGAAGAGAAACGAAACAAAACAAAAGGGGGTTGAGGCTTGAGAATGGGGCTTCTTCCAGAGGAGAGCACTGTTGAACCTCAGAGGAGCCAGAGTGAGAATCTGCACCGTGGAAGGGGGCAGAAAAACATTCAATTCCCCATCTGCCCTGGCCTCCCCCCCCCAACAGCAGCATTCATGGATCCTGGACAGCACAGTTTTAGGGCGCCGTTTCCTTGTGGTGACAAGGCAGGCGCAGAGAAGTGACTGGTGGCAGTACTCTTGGCTGGCAAGTAGGTAGATGTCCTGGGGCACGCACGCACATCAGCCAGTTAGTCTTCTGGTTGCTGGTACACATGCCTATGCGACGATCATCTGTCTGTCTGATCTTCCGGTTTCTGGCACTGCTGTATGTTGAAGGGCAGTTGATTGTTGTGTGCACATGCGCACCAGTACCAGAAGATTAGCTGGAACCCAGAAGAGGAATGGGTTACACCATGTGTGCCAGGTGACATGGCTTTTCCATGCCACTTTGGGCATGTGTGCCATAGCCCACTGCAACAATATCGCCAAAAAGGCTTCTAGAGTTGTTAACCTGATCCTACACAGCTTCTGCTCTGGCAATCTCACACTACTCACCAGAGCCTACAAAACCTTTGCCAGACCCATCCTTGTGGAACTCATACCACATCTCGGACATCAACACCCTTGAAAATGTCCAAAGATACTTCACCAGAAGAGCCATTCACTCCTCCACTCGAAACAGAATATCCTACGAAAATAGACTAATAATCCTTGGTCTTGAAAGCTTAGAATTACGATGCCTAAAACACGATCTAAGTATTTCCCACAAGATCATATGCTGCAACATTCTACCTGTCAATGACTACTTCAGCTTCAATCGCAACAACACAAGAGCACGCAACAGATTCAAACTTAATATTAACTGCTCCAAACTTGACTGTAAAAAATATGACTTCAGCAACCGAGTTGTTGAAGCATGAAACTCATTACCTGACTCAATAGTGTCAACCCCTAACCCCCAACATTTTTCCCTTAGACTATCCACATTTGACCTCTCCAGGTTCCTTAGAGGTCAGTAAGGGGCGTGCATAAGTGCACCCGTGTGCCTTCCGTCCCCTGTCCAATTGTTTCTCCTTATCTCATTTATCTTTTCTTCCTTTCAAATTTGTTCACCTATACTTTTATATCTTTACGTCTATTCGTTTCTTTAGTTATATTACTAAATATCTATTCTCTTCAATGTGTATTATGTATTGGACTAAATAAATAAATAATAAATAATAATAAGGTCTGCCACCCCAGGACAAGAGACTAGAACAGAGTGTTTTGTCCCCACAGTGTATCTTGAAGGTGGCTATATTGCCTAAATAAAGCACAATAAACAGATTGCAGGTTACCACTTGTGCGTGAGAAGTCAGATAAAAGTTACTTTTGATTAACTACACAACCAATTATGGGCCGAGGTTGCCTTCTTGGCAAGCTAAAAGCAAGCTTAGGATGATATTATCAGAATAATAGAGTTGGAAGGGCTCTTGGAGATCTTCTAGTCCAACTCCCTGCTTGCTCTTGAGAAAGCCTCCATCCCTTTGTGGTCTTCATTCCTTACTTGGTGGGCAGAATCAGCTGCAACACTTGCAAGCAGAAGGTCCAAAGGAACCTTTAGGATGCATCATTAGGGATACTGGATAAATTCCAGTTCCTGGGAAGTTGCTTTTCCAATACATTTCCGCAAGGGTTAAATTTAATCCGATCCTTCTCCTGTCTTTGCTCCTTTTGTTGGAGAAATGGCAGCATGTTTACTCGACTTCTTTCAAAGACATCTCAAGGAATGTTCACAGCAAGAGATTTTACAAGTCTGCTGAATGAAGCATGTAAATAATCACTCATCATTGTTTGAGAGAGGAGAAATTGCCTGTCAGGTAAGTGTGTAGTGGCCTAGAAATGCTGACTTTCCCAACAGGAATGCAGCTCTTCAGATTCACAGTTCCGGGTTGTGTTAGCTTCCAACTGACATGAATCAGGTGGATTGTTACTGTGCCAGGATGTTTATTCATGGTTAGCATTTTAAAATCATTTTGTGCCTAAGCTCCAGCTAACAGCAGCAGTACTATAATATTGCTGTAGTTCACAGACCCTCTGGTGATGCTGAGGAAAGTCTAATCTTGGCAACTTTAAGACCTTGGACCTCAACCCCCAGAATCCCCTAGACTGTACTGTATAGGTCAGGGGTCGGCAATCTGCAGCTCTGGAGCTGCATATGGCTCTTTCATGCCTCTGATGCGGCTCCCTGTCATTCAAAATATATGTCACAACTGCCAATATGCAACACCCACCAGCATGCAATTTGTTGAGCTTTTCAACCCCTGGTAGGTTTGTGGCTCCCGGTGTTTTCTTTTCTGTGGGAAATTTATTCAAATGGCTCTTTGATTGTTTAAGGTTGCTGGTATAGGTACTGCTACCTATTTGGGGGAAAGATCAAAAGCAACGTGAGAAAATATTATTTCACTGAAAGAGTAGTAGATCCTTGGAACAAAGTTCCAGCAGACGTGGTTGGTAAATCCACAGTAACTGAATTTAAACATGCCTGGGATAAACATATATCCATTGTAAGATAAAATACAGGAAATAGTATAAGGGCAGACTAGATGGACCAGGAGGTCTTTTTCTGCCCTCAGTCTTCTATGTTTCTATGTTTGAAACTCAAGTGTGCAGGAAGTAGGATAGGCTTAACAATCTAATGCAAGGAAAAATAAAACTAAACTCCCCTTTTAATCCTTTTCCCCGGAAATTCCAGCCCTGCCTGGATGCATGGCATTGTGATTTAATTCTGGGGTTCTTCAAATCTCAGTTGTTAAGCGATACAGTAATACTTGAGTAAATACACCTGCTATAATCTAAAAAGTTGCCCATCTCTATCTTAAAACTGTCACCTGTGCACTTTAAAGAAATATTTCAGCAGAGAGTTGTATGACAGCACAACCAATGATCTTTCTATTTAATTCATTATTTGAATGAGTTGTGTTAAATTGTTTTCCCAAAGGAATGGCTATCAAGATACTGGTATAGACATTTGTATATAATATATATTTAGATCCCAAGTATTTTTGTCTTTGGCATTTGGATGTGTGTGTATCATGCAGAGTTGTTTGTTGACTTGTTTTTAACAAAAAACGTCCATTAGGCATTTTTTCTAAAACACACAGCATAATTTCGCACTTAAAATATGCAATACGTGAAGAAAATGGGAGCATAATATCCAAAGTGTTCTATGCCCTATTAATTTTATTCTGCGCACATGTTTACAAAATTATAACTTTTGCTGAAGAAAAAAAAAGGAGAGAATTATCCTTTTTCAACAGAAATATTGCTTGTAGGTGATGCTAAAACTGGAATGTTTACATAGCAAACAAAGTCTGCTTTCCCAGAGGCTTTTTAATGTTGTCAGTGTTTATTACTTTTGCTTTTGGTAAATAAATGCACTGGAGAAAGCAGTAGAGGTTGACTTAAAACTAATAGGCCCCTTCCACCCTCCCCACCTCCGCTGCCCCAGATTAGAACAGCAAAGTAAGGTTCTTGCTTGCAAGCCATCTGCCTCTTTGCCAAAGGAAAGAACAATAAGCAAAACTACAAAGACACAGACTGAAAAATCTGTTCTATGTTCAGGCAGAACACATATTTCTGAAAACCCTATTGCCTTAACACTGATTTGACTGGCATTACTAAAGTCATCAGACTGCTTAGACTTTATGATTCTGTTTCTGAATGAAGTGATTCAACACACATTCGCACAGAGGGAGACGGGGAGAGAGAGAGAGAGAGAGAGAGGGAGGGAAGGGGAGAGAGAGAAGGAGAGAGGGAGAGAGAGAGGGGGAAGACGGGAAGAGAGAGGGGAGAAAAAGGAGAGAGAGAAAGGCAGAGGGAGAGGGAGAGAGAGGGGAAGAAGGAGAGAGAAGGAGAGGGAAAGAGAGAGAGGGAGAGGGAAAGAGAGAGAGGGAGAGAAAGGGAAAGGGGAGGGGAAGGGAAAGAGAGAGGGAGAGTGGGGGAAAGAAGGGGGGAGGGAAAGAGAGAGAAGAAGAGGGAGAGAGAGAAAGGGAGAGGAGAGGGGAAGGGAAAGAGAGAGGGAGAATGGGAGAGAGAGGGGGAGGGAAAGAGAGGGAGAGGGAGAGAGAGAAAGGGAGAGGAGAGGGGAAGGGAAAGAGAAAGGGAGAGTGAGGGAAAGAAGGGGGAGGGAGAGAGAGGGAGGGGGGAGACAGAGATGAGTGGGAAGAATTATATGTGTTAAGCACACTTATGGTGTGAAAATTATAGGAGGAAAACTGTGTTAGTCTATGGTGCCCTAAAATCAAAAGTCTGGGAGCATCGTTTCCAACCAACCAATTTTATTAAAAGGCCTTACGGTTGTGACCTGTAGTTCATGGCTGCCTCTGATAAAATGAACCCCAGCTCACAAAAGCAGAGGCCTTTTAATCAAATTTGTCCGTTGGAAAATGTGCATCATATCTTATGATTTGAAAAAAAATGCTTATGTGGCACCACTTTGTTGTTTATTAAAGTATCCCAACCTGAATCAGGGAAACAAAGCATAATAATAATAATAATGATAATAATAATAACAACAACAACAACAACAACAACAACAACAAGAAGTTTGCAGTTACTTTAGAAGTCACATTAACTTTCATGAGTTGAATAAGCTGCACTTTTTATTCTAGGTTTGTTCAGACTTTTGATATGGGTTGGGATGCTTTAATGTAGATATGGGCATTTTTCAGGCCCCCTCCCAGTTTACATTTAGCCCTTTGGCTGTTCTAATGTGGCCCACAAGGATTGCTTTTATTTTGAAGGCAACTGTTATTTTTTTCCAGATTATGGAAATGTGCGTGCTTGCCTGTCTCGGCATTTTAACAGTCGTATTGGTTTGGTCCTCCACAACAGTCTCAGTTTTTCATCTGGCCCCTTGGGAAAATTAATTTCCCATCCCAATTTTAAATGCTTTTGCTAGGACTCTGTCCAAGAAGCACCATTTGTGGACCAAATTAGAATAATGTTTGAAGTGTACCCAAAATGCACGCCGACTCAATTCGTTTAAATCAGAAGTCTCCTTGGCAACTTGAAGACTTGTGGACTTCAATTTCCAGAATTCCTCATCTAGCTTCCCCATTAATTACATTTTGGAAATTCACTTACCTTATTATTTACATAGTGAATAATAATAACAACAACAGTAACAAAAGCAGAGTTGGAAAGGACCTTGGAGGTCTTCAAGTCCAAACCCCTGCTTAGGCAGGAAACTACCTACACTACTTCAGACAGATGGTTATCCAACCTCTTAAAAACTTCCAGTGTTGGGGCATTCACAACTTCTGGAGGCACTGATCAACCATTCTGACTGTCAGGAAATTTCTCCTTAGTTCTAAATTACTTATCTCCTTGTTTAGTTTCCACCAATTGCTTCCTGTTCTACCCTCAGGTGCTTTGGAGAATAGGTTGACTCCTTCTTCTTTGTGGCAACCCCTGAGATACTGGAACACTGCTATCATGTCTGCCCTGTCCTTCTTTTCATTAAACTTCATATGTTTTAGCCTCCAGTCCCCTAATCATCTTTGTTGCTCTTTTCTGCACTCTTTCTAGAGTCTCAACATTCTTTTTGCATCAAGGTGACCAAAACTGAATGCAGTATTCCAAGTGTGGCCTTACCAAGGCATTATAAAGTGGTATTAACACTTCGTGTGATCTTGATTCTATCCTTCTGCTAATGCAGCCTAGAATGTTTTGGGTTTTTTTTGGCAATTCTGCACACTGATGGCTCATATTTAAATGGTTGTCCACTAGGACTCCAAGATCCCTCTCACAGTTACTATTGTTGAGCAATGTACCACATATACTGTACCTGTGCACTTCCTATATCTATCCATGTAAATGCAGTTCCATTAAGCATTACATGTTGAGCGCCGTTGGTTAGCCAGTTTTGAATTAATCTGGTGGTGTTGCTGGGGATCCCGCATTTTTCTCCTTTATCTAGTGGTAGGTTATGGTCTACTTTGTCAAATGCCTTACTGAAGTCCAATAAACCACATCGACAACATTCTTCTGGTCCGCTAATTTTGTCATTTTGTCAAAGAATGCAATAAGATTAGTCTGATATGATCTATTTTTGACAAATCCACGTTGCCTTTTGGTTATTACTTTGTTTGCTTCTAGGTGTTCATTGATTTATTGCTTGATTATCTTTTCCAAAATCTTCTCTGGTATTGAGGTCAGGTTGATAGGTCTGTAGTTTCCTTCCTTTTTGAAGATGGGAACTACATCAGCTCTTTTCCAGTCCTTTGGCAGTTCCCCGTTGCTCCACGATCTTTGAAATATATAGTACTGTACACTGGTTCTGATATCTTGTCTGCCAATTCCTTCAGAACCGTGGGTATGTAACATGGGACAAAATGAGATAACTGAGGGAAAGAAATAAGAAAATACAATATCTGTATCCGAAAATGTATTTGATTTCAAACAGGCTCAGTGAATTGGTGGCAATTGCAACAAGATGTGTCATGAAAGAAAAAAAGAAAGAAAGAAAGAAGGATTCAGATGATGTTTGAACATGTTCAACAGTCTTGTAGCATTAGCATTAATGAAATCTGAGTTATCCAAGGCTTAATTTGAGCAAGGACTCACTATGGTTGCTAATACAGTTGTCTAATTCAAGGCCTGATCATTTAGAAAAAGGAGATGTGGCTGTGATATTAGGGCCACAGTTGGCTAATAGTCTATTTTCAGCAACAATTCAACCAAACTGTTCTTCTGGATGTTTTTTGGTCTCTTCTTCCCCCAGAAAGCAATGTTTCTTGTGAATCATTTTGATTGGACAAGGAGCTTCTTCTTTCCACCCACTCATTTTAGGTTTGCATATCTCAAGCACTGTCTTGACTTTCCAAACTCCCTTGGGAGGACACAATGTGATTCACAGACACCCCAAAATGGCTGATTTTTTTGTAGACAGATCTTGTGTATACGATCACACCTGGCCAATAAAGTAAAGTAAAGTGAAGTGGAACAGAGCAGAGCAGAGCAGAGTGTAGACTAGAGTAGAGTAGTAAAGTTCTATCCTATCCTATTTTATTCTATACTACCCTCTAGCCTCTAGCCTCCATCCTCTATTCTTCTCCAGGAGTATAATATTTCACTATGCAGGGGGAAAAAAGACAAATGTCTAATTTCTGTCAGAGCCCATTGAAACACAGTGATTGGATAGAGAAGACCATGCTTGCAGCAGACATTTTTGGCCATTTGAAGCTGAATAGATCACTGTCCATGTTTGTTATATCTTAGTTTGTCCCCAGGATGTCCTACATTATCTGCATGACAGGTTTTGCGTGCAGGGAGAAGGAAAACATTTCCAAATTGAAACCCAGAATGACTGTCGGCTGTCTCAGCAGTGGATTTTTAGATGAGATGGAGGTGGTGTCTCGAGGACTTTTCTCTCCAACCTGGTAGCATGGTTAGTTTGCATGGCAGAAGGAAGAATATGATTATGAACCCCAAATCTAACAGGTTTCACATGCCTTGGGGCTGCTGTTATTACAGTGTATGAATAGCAGGGAAGATATTACCGGTACTTAAACACTGGTACAGCTAAGGGTTATTTAAGTCCATCTCATTCATAGGATAAGAATACTATGAAAGCAACATTATGGGGAAATTGTAAACAAGACACATTTATTTAACATATGCAGTGATGGTTATAGCTTTGCTATACAGTATAGCAATGATGGTGAACCTTTTTTTCCTTGGGCACTGAAAGTGAGAGCATATGCGCTGTCGCATGCGCGCCCACACCCATAATTCAATGCTTTCCATGCACCCCACTCCCTGTGCATGTTCATCTGCCTCCCACGCTGTCCTGCCCCTAACACATGCACACACAATCCCCCCATTTCCTGATTTCCAGTAGGCCTGGAAGGCGTTCTATTCTGAACCTACACAGATTGAAAACAAAAAAAAAGAATCCATGCACTGATATTTCAAACCAACCTTTTTATATAGAAAGCCTCATTTATACAAGCCAAATTCATGCAGGTGAGTTCATCTTGGCAGCTTCTCAGTGAAAGGAGTTAGAAGATAACAATCTAACGGCTAGGCTGCTGCCGAAGATCAAAGCTAATTGCGCATTCCTTTATGAGATAAAAAGTCTCCAGTTTCACTAACTTACAGTTACAGCTTTCCAGCCTCTGCACAGACAGGGCACTTTTACTCCAAGGATTTTAGCAGAGAAATAACAGTTGGCTAGCGTAGAATGGCTGGAACTACAAACATCAACTGACTCCCTTACAAAATGTTGAAACTCCACCCCAAATTTCTCATCAGCCACCCTTAAATATCTATGAGGAGTGGTCAACAATTCCCTAGAATTAACAAATTGCAGACTACTTCCTTTTCCCATACAATTATTCTTTTTTTTAATCTTCTAAAGTGAGCATCTAACAAAGGCTCATGATCCTCCTCCTCTTTCTCTAAGTCAGACCCTACTGTCATTGGCATATCTACCACCTCTGGTGGTCTTTCAGGTTCATCCAGGTCTATTTCTCCCTCCCTTTCACTCTGCATCAGCTGGCAAAACCACTGGCCCAGTGTACCAAGATGGGCCTGGCTCACACTCCTCAGAATCTATCATTACCAGAGTTGGTCGAGGACCACTCAAAATAATAAGCCCATTTTTCACTCTTTCCAGGCTCCAGATGTTTTTTTGCAGCTGGGGAAATGCTCTCTCCACCTCCTGGAGGCTCTCTGGTGGCTGAAAACACCCTCCCAGAGCCTTCGCATGAGCTGAAAATCAGCTGGCCAGTGCTGGAGCTGAGTAGGGAAACGGCTTGCGTGCTGGTAGATATGGCCACAAATGGCATGCATGCCATAGGTTCTCCATCATGGCTATATAGACTACCCATTTCACGATCCACTGATCCACTGCAAAGTGGATCCACTGATCCACTGCAAAGACTTAATGAGGACAGAAGGGAAAGGCGGGGACATGATCGAACTTTTAAATATGTTAAAGGGTTAAATAAGGTCCAGGAGGGAAGTGTTTTTAATAGGAAAGTGAACACAAGAACAAGGGGACACAATCTGAAGTTAGTTGGGGGAAAGATCAGAAGCAACATGAGAAAATATTATTTTACTGAAAGAGTAGTAGATCCTAGGAACAAACTTCCAGCAGACATGGTAGATAAATCCACAGTAACTGAATTTAACATGCCTGGGATAAACATATATCCACCCTAAGATAAAATACAGAAAATAGTATAAGGGCAGACTAGATGGATCATGAGGTCTTTTTCTGCCGTCAGTCTTCTATGTTTCAAAGGAATCAAGAGGATATAAGTAATGTCAAATCAGGGGAAAAAATCGAATCCAACATTTAATATAAAAACAGATGAACAAATACCTTGGAGATTCTTATGTGTGTGATGTAAATAGTATTGGATTGCTACCAGTATGGATGAGGATGGCGCATTGATAGTGAAAGTTGCGTTGCATGTGCAGCTTCTATTCTCCACATCCCAGTGTGTTTTTGCTTCTGCTCATGTACAGGAAGCAAAACCTTGTAAGGGGACACGCACATGTGTGAGATTTCAGCAATTATTTTCCTTCTGCACATTCACGGAAGCAAACTCCTTCACAAAATCTCATGCACACACTCACTCGGACATTCCTTCATGAGATTTTGCTTCTTACACATGTGCAGAAACAAAAACACGCTGTAAATGATAACATGTTTTTTTCCGAACGCCCTCACTCTACTAAACAAATAATTCCCTCAACACTGTCAGACTTTCTACTAAATCTGCACTTATTCTACTAGTTTTTTTCATCATTCCTATCACCCATTTCCTCCCATGTTGACTGTATGACTGTAACTTGTTGCTTATATTCTAAGATTTTTATTAATATTGCTTCTTCATTGCTTATTTGACCCCTATGACAATCATTAAGTGTTGTACCACATGATTCTTGACAAATGTATATTTTATTTTATGTACGCTGAGAGCATATGCACCAAGACAAATTCCTTGTGTGTCCAATCACACTTGGCCAATAAAATTCTATTCTATTCTATTCCATTCCATTCCATTCTATGTTAGATGCTTATTTCAGTTTAGGAAATAACCTCTGTGGTATTTTCACCATGTTTTGTACATACAGGTAACTCTTAACTTACATCCATTCGTTTAGTGACCGTTTGAAGTTACAATGGCACTAAATAGACTTATAATTGTTTTTCGCACTATCCTCATGGTCATGTGATCCCCTTTTGTGATCTTCTGACATGCAAAGTCAATGGAAGAATCCAGATTCACTTAACAACTGTGTTACTAACTTAACAATTGTCGTGAGTCACTTAACAACTGTGGCAAGAAAGGTCGTAAAAAGGAGCAAACTTATTTAAAGACTGTCTTGCTTAGCAGCAACAGCACTGAATTTGCTTGAGTGAATTTCTTTCTTTCTGTTCATTATAGCTGTGAATCATGGTGATGTATCTAAAGGAAAATGCTGTCTCAAAAATCTTATGAATCTAGATTATTTTATTGGCATAGTAAATAAAATCTTTTGCTTATTGACAATACGGGTTACTGCAGGTAGATTTAGCACAGGATAGCACATATATCATTAAAATATGGATAATTCTGCTACAAGGGAATGATATACTGCTTAAAACTAGGAATCATATTATTCAAGTCCCATCAGAATCATAACCTTGTGCCAACCTATTGAATTCAGCAGGATTTCCTCTTTAGCAATAAACTCAAGCAAATTCTTTCCGTCTTCATTGGACTGCAGTACAACAAATTGGGTCCAGTCACTTTCAATCTGAATCAAACTAGTTCAGTCTGAATTAAACATGGGGAAGACACAAATACCCACTCTGCACAAGGGAATGCCAGAGCATGCCCTTATGTTTCACCGGCAGATAACAAGGAGAGCATAGATATGCTGGGAGAAAGAAAGACAAGGATGAGTGTCCATAGACTGAAGGCAAATCTAAGACCTTGAATATTACCTTGAAGGTTAATGTAAACAATGCAAACAATTATTCTGTGTTTCAGCAGAGATCTTGAGGGAGACGTGCCCAGATCTTTGTTGCACCAAATTTGTGTCCTTGTAATTCCATACTGCATGATTCTATCGATTTAGATATATAGAATATAGAATACACACACACACACACACACACTGCTCAAAAAAATAAAGTTTCATTTACTTGGGATTTTTATTGTGTTATTTAAGTGTTCCCTTTATTTTTTGAGCAGTATATACTGCTCAAAAAAATAAAGGGAACACTCAGATGACACATCCTAGATCTGAATGAATGAAATATTCTCATTGAATACTTTGTTCTGTACAAAGTTGAATGTGCGACAACAGCAGGTGAAATTGATTGTGAATCAGTGCTGCTTCCTAAGTGGACAGTTTGATTTCACAGAAGTTTGACTTATTTGGAGTTATATTGTGTTGTTTAAGTGTTCCCTTTATTTTTTTGAGCAGTTTATATACACTCTAGAAAAGCAGTTTATATACGCTCTAGAAAATGTCCAAAGATATTTTACTAGAAGAGCCCTCCATTCCTCCACTTGCAACAGAATACCCTACGCAACTAGACTTACAATCCTTGGTTTAGAAAGATTAGATTAGATTAGATTTATTGGATTTATATGCCGCCCCTCTCCGCAAACTCGGGGCGGCTATAATGTAAAAACAATACATTATAGCAAATCCAATACCCACCAATCCAATTACAATTTTAAGCTACAAAATACATTAAAAACAACCCCAGAATATTAAAAAACAAGCACACAATCAATCTAACACCAAAACAACATGGGCAAGGGGGAGATGTTTCAGTTCCTCCTTGCCTGACGGCAGAGGTGGGTTTTAAGGAGTTTGCGAAAGGCAAGGAGGGTGGGGGCAATCCTAATCTCAGGGGGGAGCTGGTTCCAGAGGGTCGGAGCCGCCACAGAGAAGGCTCTTCCCCTGGGTCCCGCCAGATGACATTGTTTAGTCGACGGGACCCGGAGAAGGCCAACTCTGTGGGACCGAAGAACTACATCACCGTAACTTGACCTAAGCATAGCCCATAAAATCATCTGCTGCAACGTCCTTACTGTCAAAGACTACTTCAGCTTCAACCACAACAACACATGATCACCCAACAGATACAAACTTAAAGTAAATTGCTCTAAACTCGACTGCAGGAAATACGACTTTAGTAACTGAGTAGTTGATGCATGGAATTCACCACCAGACTCTGTAGAATCATCACCTAACTCCCAAAATTTTACCCTTGTATTATCCACTGTTGACCCCTCCCGATTCCTAAGAGGTCAGTAAGGGGCATGCATAAGTGCACCAGAATGCCTTCTGTCCCCTGTCCTAATGTCTCTCTTTTACTATGTAGATACATATTGTTATATCTTTGTATACCACCAATACATACTTGACAAAACAAACAAACAAACAAACAAACAAACAAACAAACAAACAAGATATTGTAAAACTGTTTTATGAATTTATAAGACACCTGACTTTAACTTTTGCCAAGTTATGAAGCAAAAACTGGAGAATATGTTAGCAAGCAATATTGAAGAAGCTCATAGAGGGTACAAATAATAATAATAATAATAATAATAATAATAACAACAACAACAACAACAACAACAACAACAACAACAATAATAATAATTTATTAGATTTGTATGCCACCCCTCTCCGCAGACTGCTAAATACTGCTAAACACTCAAGCAGAATTTTAGATAGTTCTAGGTAGGTTCAGAAAAATAATCATTTGTCCCCCAAATTCGTCAATTGCATTTCCAAGAAGTATGCGTGCATGCGTGCTTACATGTATATATGTATTTTCCTCCCTTGCATATTCAGTTCATTTGACCAATTGTCTCCTTTTTCACTTCTACAGATAAAAAAAGATAATTCAGATGCACCTAGCCACTGTTTAAGGACTCTGTTACTAAGGAAACAAACTTGTCAAGCACGAGCCATCTGGGAATAATGGTGATTTATTTAGAAAAAGCAAGGTTTGTCATTTTGAGCTCACAACTACAAAATTGCTTTTTGATTACCTTCAAGCTTATTGCATTGTCTCGTCACAATAAACTATGGAAACAAGTGGAAAGGTTAATAATTGTGGGATCTATTCTTGTCAGTTTGTGCCACAGAAGGTTGCTCAGCATGCTCAGGTATTTGGTAGGACTCAGGTAAAAGGAGAAAAAAATTGAAGAGATCTAGGGTATTGGGTTCGCTGTTATTTTGTCTGCCAATTAAGGCAAACAATTATGTCTCTAGGGGTTGCATTTGGCAATTTCTACGTTCCTTCTCTATGTTTTTTTTTTTTTTACCCAGATGGCATACAGTGGAATATTGTGTCTTAGCCGCCCCGAGTTTTCGGAGAGAGGCGGCATATAAATCCAATAAATGAAATGAAATAAATGAAATGAAATCTAGAAACAAAAGATCTTTTAAAAAAAGAATTTCTGTTTGTAAAATATATGTATTAGCTGTGGTGGTATGTATAAGGTTGAATTATGTTTCAGCTTTATACAAACAGCAACAAACGTTAATTTCATGTTCTCCCTTCTTCCTCTGTTTCTCAACCTTGGCAACTTTAAAATGTGTGGACTTCAATTCCCAGAATTCTCCAACCAGCAGGTTGGGGAATTCTGGGAGTTGAAGTTCACATATCTTAAAGTTGCCAAGGTTGAAAAACACTTTGTGTAGGATAGCAAAAGGAGACTGGAAACTTCCTCTTCTGTTTCAGATTTATCTCAGTTCGCTTCTGGTGCCATAATACTAAGGGGCAAAATATATTTTGATTTCTGGTTCCCTGACAGTTTGTGGACCTCTCTGTATATATATCTATCTAAAATATATCCTAAGGGGAAGGGTCGGGCCAATCTGCGACGGTCTTGGGCTTGGAGACGTTGGTCGGGAGGAGCACCATCTCTGATGGCCGACGACCGAAGGTCTGGCTTCGAGGAGGCCGCTCCAGGCTCCGAGTCTGCTCCCCGAGTGAGGGGAACCGGATCGTAAAAAAGACTGACACGGAGAAGCTCTTTTCCAGCGCCGCAAATGGAGTGGCGTGGGCTGGTGGCTCTGGCTCCTCCTCCTCCTCCTCCTCCTCCGTCGGTTCCTGCCTCCTCTGCTGGCGCCGATCTCGGGAAAGTAGGCAAAGCTCCACTAAACGATCGCCAATCTCTCTCTCTCGTAAGTTCAGGGAACAACTGATGTAACCTCCGAGTTCTCCCCCCCCCCCTCTCCCAGTGATTGTTTCGCCTAAGCATCGGTGCTTTTTGCAAGCAGGTTTCATGCCCCGGTTGAAGCATGCGTGAGTTTGGGCTCACACTGCCATCCATCCATCTGTGCTCTCCCTCCCCCCCCCCCCAAATGGTGTCCCGCCTTACTGAGGTAATAATTTGGTCACTTTATACTAATGGGCAAAATATATTTAGATATCTGGTTCCCTGGCAGTTCTCTCTCTCTCTTTTTCTCTCTCTCTCTCTCTCTCTATGTATGTGCGTGTATGTATGTATGTAGAGATATGTCTGTCTCTGTCTGTCTGTCTGTCTGTCCGTCCGTCCGTCCGTCCGTCCGTCCATCCATCCAGTGAAGGGCTACCAAAATTTTTACTACCACACTGTGGGTATGGCTTATGCAGGATGC
The DNA here is from genome assembly GCF_031021105.1 of Erythrolamprus reginae. Classification (NCBI taxonomy): domain Eukaryota; kingdom Metazoa; phylum Chordata; class Lepidosauria; order Squamata; family Dipsadidae; genus Erythrolamprus; species Erythrolamprus reginae. Next base: position 81,355,926 of record NC_091952.1, on the reverse strand, counting down.
CCTGCATTTTCTTCAAACATCTTTCAGTGCAAATTGGGTGCTCTGGGGTGGAGCTCCATTTTCGCTGCTGCGTTCCCCCCAGTCTGGCCAGTAACCTACCCCTGCACCTATCTATCTATCTATCTATCTATCTATCTATCTATCTATCTATCTATCTATCTATCTATCTATCTATCTATCTATCTATCTATCTAGTAGAAAAAAGAAGACTTTATAGAGTATATGATCTCATATACATTTAGCTGACTTGATTCAGCCATGTCCTTTACAAAGCAAGAAAAGTGCTGCTTTCTGGTTGAATACTCCTATAGGAATGAGGTCGTTTGCCAGCCTATTTATTTATGTTTTATGCATACTATCAGCACTGGAGTAGGGAGAGGGATGAATTGACAAGAAGGCAGATCAGGTGTTGTGATGTATGCCCAGCCTCTTTTGTATAGTAAGTATGTCAAGGTTGCATACATGTTCAGAGATTTTCCCTCTCTGGAGACAGTGCTGACTGCCGGAGTCCCCAAAGATTCCATTCCATTATAACCAGATCAGAAAAATTGGGACAACCAACCAATGCATGACTATCAACCTATTTCAAAGTACAAGATACAACAGCAAATCTTACAATTAGATTAAAGGCTTTGCAGAAAAGTTCTGTTTTTCCAGCCTTTTGAAAGCCTCAGGCATTGGGGGAGGAACCTCAACACGTTCATCTGGAAAGTTGAGTCATGGCAACTGCACTTCTTTTCTTGTCGGTTCTAAATGTTTCACTGCTTATGCAAAAGCTTCTTCCATTGAAGAAGTTACTTGGATAAGTAGCAAAACATTTAGAAACAACAAGAAAAGTAGTGCAGTTGCCATGACTCAACTTTCCAGACAGCTCTACCTGAGTGACTTCATTCAATAACACCTGTCATGTATGAGACACAAATGCACACACACCTCTTCTAAAATTATACATATTCAACCTCATTTACTGCTATAGGAAAAACATACCCAGAGCCCAGAAGGGAAAAAAGGGAAAAAAATCCCCCCCCCCCTATCAGTTCTGCATATCTGACCCATAGAGCCTATCACTGGAACCCACCTCTGGTCTACTCCTTAATTATTTTTTACCTAGTTATAATGATTAGGTGTTGTCAGAACTATCAGGAATAAGGTTTGACAGCATCTGACTAAATTAAGCATGTTATGGAAACACTGCCATTTCATGGTGGTGGCTGTGAAAAAGATTCAGCTACAACCGTTTCTATTTTTTTCTCTTCAAAACGGGGTTATTTAGAGAAAAAGGCTTCTGATTGCAGTTTATGTTTAGCAATGACTGGAGTTGCTTTTTGCTGCTGTCAATCAGGGCAAGGGCTCTTTCATGCTCTCTGGTTGAGCTCTGCGAGGAAGGGCAAGCAAAAAGAACCCTCGCCTTGTATCTGGCTTTAATCACTTCCCTGCAGGTATTGCTTGCTTGATGTTTAAGCAGAAAATGAATAATACAAAGATAAGAGGATGCAGCATAAATTACTAATGGAAAATTAACAGCACATCCTCAGGACAACAGCAGTGGCAAAAACACAGAATACACCTGTCGTGCTGTATATCTCAGAGCACTTCGACGGAATTATTTATCAGCACAAGTAATTTCCATTAACTTCAACCGGAGAAACATTCAGAGAACACATTAATCACAGTATATTAAGTATTTCATTCAAATTAGCTCTAATTGCCAATCTTTTTTTTTTTGATGTATTGAATTTGGTGGCTTAATACTTATTGTAATTAATATTATCACCCAATTGCATTGCAGCGTGCAGGGTGGTATATTAAAGGCACATAGTTAGAACTAATGGGTTTATACATTACTGAAAGGAATGGGAAGAGTTTGGCTTTGTGAGGGCCTGGGAGAAGCTTACACAATGCTTTGTGACTTTCTGAGTCATGATGGGATATTTAATCGTTTCTCCAAAGAGTCCACAACATGCTGCACAATCACACCTTGCAGTAACCCAGTGGTCACAGACATAATTTGAAAAGTGACCATGCAGTGCTTACTTTATTCATTTGCAACACCACAAGAATAATCCTGCCAAAACTTCTAAAAGAAGGTAACTGCAGTGTACTTCTTTTATTTCAACCAGTTGAATGGCCAAATATTGTATGTTAATAGCTCATAGTTGTCCATCAAATTGTTTTGTTTTCCATACCGAACTGAGGGAGGATTACCTGGTGTCCTACTTTCTATCTCTATTCTCTGTATATCTACACTCACTCTATATCTATACTTATTACTCTCTGCTAATTATGCTTGCACTGTTTCCATTCTACCGCACGAATCCCAGCGGCCGATAAAGTCCCACAGAGTTGGCCTTCTCCGGGTCCCGTCGACTAAACAATGTCGTCTGGTGGGCCCCAGGGGAAGAGCCTTATCTGTGGCGGCCCCGGCCCTCTGGAATCAACTCCCCCCGGAGATTAGAACTGCTCCCACCCTCCTTGTCTTCCGTAAACTACTTAAGACCCCCCTATACCGCCAGACATGGGGGATTTGAGACACCTTTCCCCCAGGCTTATTATAATTTATGTTTGGTATGTATGTGCTGTTTGGTTTTTAATTATGACAGGGTTTTTAGTTTTTTTAATATTAGATTTGTGCCAGTATAATATTGTTTTTATCATTGTTGTGAGCCGCCCCGAGTCTTTGGAGAGGGGCGGCATACAAATCTAATAAATTATTATTATTATTATTATTATTATTATTATTATTATTATTATTATCTGAGGAAAGTTCTATATTTTTTTGATAGATTGAGAAAATAGATTGTTATATTGATCTTTTGCCTTTTGCTCACTTCTATTTCCTTGCATATTGCCTGCTTTTTGCCCTGTAGTTTCCACTTAACGGTTTGATGTTTGCTGATTTGAATAAACATCAACCTATATTTTTTGCCAGTTTGTATTGAGCAGGCATATATGCTTGCTCTAATCTAGATAGAGGGGTTGATTGGAAACCTGCTTACTGCAATGTAAACTTGAAAATTTAGTTCAGTCATTTTCTAGCACTTTAGAACTAGGAACCTGGAGTCCCATAGATAAGCCTTACAGTAACAGGTTGGGTTTGGTAAAGCAAATAAAAGCGAAACAGCCATTCCTGTATCATGCATTGGACTGAATCTGTGGCTCTTTAATTAGGCTCTGCCATCTCCCAAATTGATTTCCTCTCTCTTGAAAATATAGTCGGAAATATTTTCCAAACAACGGAATTTTTTTGAAATTACCTCACATCATCATCATCATCATCATCATTTTAAAAATCCTTGTTTGGTTTAATTTTTACCTCAGGGAGTAACAGTTATTATATTGAAAGTCATAAGGCCTTGTGAAAGATGAGAGTGGGAGAGAGAATTAAAATTTACCAGATAAACAGTGGAAGACTTTTGCAGTGGAAACAATAGACCAGTGATGTTGAACCTTGTTTTCCCTGGGTGCCAAAAGAGCATGTGTGTGCATTTTCATGCACACACTCGTGATTCAATGCCTGGGGAGGGCAAAAACAGCTTTTCCTACCCTCCCTCCGGGAAGTCCTCTGGAGGCCGGAAATGGCCTGTTCCACAATTTCTGGTGGACCCAGGTGGCTTGTGTTTCACTCTCCTCAGGCTCCAAATGCTTCCCTGGAACCGGGGGAGGATGAAAACGCCCTCCCACATCCTCCAAAATGCTCTCTAGAAGCCAAAAACACTCTCCAAGAGCCTCTGTGGGAGCAAAAAATCAGCTGGCCAGGACACACATTATTATTATTATTATTATTATTATTATTATTATTATTATTTATTGGATTTGTATGCCGCCCCTCTCCGCAGACTCGGGGTGGCTAACAACAATGATGAAAAGCAACATGTAACAATCCAATTTAATAAAACAACTAAAAACCCTTATTATAAAAACCAAACATATACACAAACATACCATACATAACTTGTAATGGCCTAGGGGAAGGAATATCCTAACTCCCCCATGCCTGGCGACAAAGGTGGGTCTTGAGTAATTTGCGAAAGACAAGGATGCCGCCCCGAGTTCGCAGAGAGGGGCGGCATACAAATCTAAATAATAAATAAATAAATAAATAAATAAATAAATAAATAAATAAATAAAGGAGGGTGGGGGCTGTTCTAATCTCTGGGGGGAGTTGATTCCAGAGGGCCGGGGCTGCCACAGAGAAGGCTCTTCCCCTGGGGCCCGCCAAACAACAATGTTTGGTCGATGGGACCCGGAGAAGGCCAACTCTGTGGGACCTTATCGGCCGCTGGGATTCGTGCGGAAGAAGGCGGTTCCGGATGTATTCTGGCCCAATGCCATGTAGGGCTTTAAAGGTCATTACCAACACTTTGAATTGTGACCGGAAACCGATTGGCAGCCAGTGCAGACCGCAGAGTGTTGCAGAAATGTGGGCTAATCTAGGAAGTCCCACGATGGCTCTCGCGGCCGCATTCTGCACGATCTGAAGTTTCCGAACACTTTTCAAAGGTAGCCCCATGTAGAGAGCGTTGCAGTAATCGAACCTTGAGGTGATGAGGGCATGAGTGACTGTGAGCAATGACTCCCTGTCCAAATAGGGCCGCAACTGGTGCACCAGGCAAACCTGGGCAAACGCCGTCCTCGCCACAGCTGAAAGATGATGTTCCAATGTCAGCTGTGGATCGAGGAGGACGCCCAAGTTGTAGACCCTCTCTGAGGGGGTCAATAGTTCTCCCCCCAGGGTAATGCACATTGGAGCTGAGCTAGGGCAATGGCTTGCGTGCCAGCATATATACCTCCGTGTGTCACCTGTGGCACCTGTGCCATAGGTTTGCCATCACTGTGATAGACTGTGTGAGAATGGAATAAAAGATTACTTTGAGCACTTAAAAATGAAATGCTGTTTGGGGTACCATTTTTCTACAGGTAGTCCTCAACTTACAACAGTTCATTTAGAGACAATACATAATTACAATGGCACTGTAAAAAAGCGACATGACAATTTTTCAAAAATCAGCTGGCCACACATGCATGTTGGAGCTGAGCTAGGGCAAGAGTTTACAACCATTGCAGGATCCCCATGTAATAAAAATTCAGTTGCTTAGCAACAGACTCATATTTATGATGGTTATACCGTCATCAAAGGGGATCACCTTTCATGGTCTCCTGGCAAGCAAAGTCAATGGGGAAGCATATTCTTTGAACAATCACCTTAGTAATTTAACAGCTACAGTGATTCACTTAAGAACTGTGGCCAAAAAAGTGATAGAATGGGGGGATATTCGCTTAACAGCTGTCTCGCTTAGCAACATAAATTTTGAGTTTAATTGTGGTTGTAAGTCGAGGACCTATCTGTATGTAAGTCTTTCATTTGGGTAAGAGGAGTCCTCAACCCTTGTTATGATGTCATTGGTCAAATGCCAGGATTTGTGACAAATGGTGGAATTTGCACGATGCTCTCACATTTTGGACACTGCTATGTTGTCTTATGTTTTGTTCACTTTACCTCTTTCAAGGCATAGTTGTAATTCTTTGACTGTCACTCCTAAGCAATTTTTTTACATCTTCAGAAAAAGCAGAAATTTCTATCATTCTTTGGAGAATTTGGGAAAGGCTTTTGAGCCTTAATCACAGCTTTTCCTCCAGCTATTTTGGGAATTCTACTCAGAATTCTCAGTCACTCAGTCTAAGGGACCTAAAATCAGACGATTGTTGCAAATTCAATCAAACTGCCCTCCAGAGATACATATGGCATTTACTCTCATAGCATTCCAAGTTATTGGAATCCAAGTTCTATTCCAAGTTAGCAATTCCAAGATTGCTACCCTGCTCCCATGCCTTGGGTTAATAGAATAGAATAGAATAGAATAGAATAGAATTCTTTATTCTTTATTGTCTAAGAGTGATTGGACAGCCAAGGAATTTGTCAATTGCATATGCTCTCAATGTGCATAAAATAAAAGATACATATATCAAAAATCATGAGGTACACTTAATGATTTTCAAAGCGTTCAAATAAGCAATCAGGAAACAATCGATATTAATATAAATCGTAAGTATACAAGCAACAAGTTACAGCCATATAGTCATAAGTGGGAAGAGATGGCTGATAGCAATGATGAGAAAACTAATACTAATAGTAGTGCAGCCTTAGTAAATAGTTTGACAGGAGTGAGGGAATTATTTGTTTAGCAGAGTGATGGCATTCAGTAAAAAAAATGTTCTTGTGTCCAGTTATCTTCGTGTGCAGTGCTCTATGGCATCGTTTTGAGGATAAGAGTTGAAACAATTCATGTCCAGGATGCGAGGGGTCAGTAAACATTTTCAGGATCTCCTTTTTGACTTGTATAGGTCCTCAATGTAAGGCAGGTTGGCAGTAATTGTTTTTGGTTTTTTTTGCAGTTCTGATTATCCTCTGAAGTCTATGTCAATCTTGTTGAGTTGCAGAACCGAACCAGTCATAGAGGTGCAGATGACAGACTCAAGAATTCCTCTGTAGAACTGAATCAGCAGCTCCTCGGGCAGTTTGAGCTTCCTGAGTTGGCTAACATACTTGTTAATGGAACCCCTGGCCTGGCACGGTTTTTTTTAAATGGCTGTTTTCGTTTGTCCGTGCAATTACAGTATGCCAGGGAGAATTTTGGGGAGTGGCTATAACATTCTATAAACACCATAATCACAGCAACAACAACTTAAAGATACCAAGGCAGGGAAGACTATATTCACTGATAGTCTGATTTCGTAGACATAAGAGTAGGGCTGATAAAATTCTAGGACAGATAAATTCTAGAACGGCAGCAGGAGTGGTGGAAAATTTAGTTATTTCCTTTCTGAGAGCAATCCTAAAGAAAATCTTTTGAGTAGTGTCTCTCAGCCTTAATAAGTTTAAGATGTACAGACTTCCATTCCCAGAATTCCAAAGTAAAGTGAAAGTTAATTTTTACTGGAAAATTTGGAAGGGAAATATGTTGTACTTCCTGGGAAGTCATCTACAGTTTATTTGGTTCTTCTGTTAGGTTGCCCTGAACAAATACTTTATTTGGAACAGTGAGAGCAGCCAAATTACCCGTTGTTCATAAACTAACAAATGCTCCAGAAATGTTGCAGAGATGACAAAGCCAACTAAAGGGTAGAGTTTGGATCAACATGGTATAATTCTTAAAAGCAATTGATTATCATTCATTTATGCTAGGAAAATACAGAGCAGATGTATTACCCCATGCAATGAGTGTATAAATCTCCCAGATTTGGCCAATATCTTGCATTTATAATCTATCAACCCATTTCAATCTATGCACATGCCATATGTATTATACATTATTTTAAGTCATTGTAGCTTTCCGTGTTACTAATATTACACAAACTTTGCCCACTTTTGCAATATTTATTGTAAAGAGGGGAGACTTGTTAGAAGCTACTATTGACTTCCTGACACATGTGAAACTGAAACAAAATAGCCATTCAGACATTACGTTATCAATACTTGTCAGGAGCAATGATGTGTAACCACCTGAGCATCTTCTCTGCTTCTTTTGGTGGGAATATATTTCTCAGTAAATGTCCTCACAATAATTGGCTGCATAAACAAATCCCTGCCATCTCACAATTTTTACTGCAACTCTCTGTCATTCAAGACAGAGGAGGACCTTTTATACCCCCTGCTGAGACTGAGGAGATTGCAATCTGGGATTCAGACAGGAGCAGCAATTTGTTCATTTGGAGAATCTGGTCAATGAGGCTGCTGCTGCTGTTGTTTTGGGCGGCTTAGCCATGCAATGAAAATATTACTCAGCTTTCTTAACTCAGTTTTAAGGAGTTGCAACAAAATCGTTTTTCTCCAGAGTTTGTCAATTGATGTCTTATCTGAATAGCTTTCAATCATATTTCCTGGAAGAAAAGTATGAGGTCTATAAGGGTGGCATTTCTATGAGAGAAAGAGATGGGTTTAATTGGATAGTAGGAGCCATGATGGACTGCAACCGAATAACCAATTGTTTTGTGCTTGTTCTTAAGTCTTATCACAGCTGGCCGAGTCATTTATCTTCCCCAAAAATTCAGACAGCAAAGACAACAACTGCTCATCCTGTTAATTTTGAAAAGCAAAGTCACTTGCGTCGGATGCGGAATAACAATGTGGAGACGAGCTGGAATTTAACTTGGGTCACCAGGAACTATAGTTTTGCATGAATAGTTACTTTAATTTAAATAAAGGACCTGTAATCGTGCAAACCTATAGTTCCTGGCGAGAGGTGGCCCATCATCTTTGAAAAGATACCCAAAAGGAGAATGCACAGTTGCTACCAGCCCATTTCCGCCCCTAACCTGCCAACCCCAGTGACCAGAGGGAATGCCAAATTGAGCAAAATTATAGGTAAAATAGTGCCGCACCCCCTAACCAGTCCATCCTTAATGCCAGTGTGAAATAGGAAAAAAACCAGCTGCTACCTGTGGGTGAGACCACAAAAAATTCCTATTCAGCCCCGAGGTAACCCCGGTTAGGCACATTGTAAGATAGAGGAAAGCGGGCGGGTGTTCGCTTTGAATGGCCGGGGGCGAAAAGGAGGCGGTCCTGCAGCGCAGACCCTTTTATAGGGTGCACCTGGGTCACCCATGCCTCCCAAAAGGCCGCATGCATTGGTGCGCTGCCAAGAGTGGCGGTCTCGTGTTAACAGCGAGACTGCCACTCGTGCTTACTGTGCAAGCACCGGAACTGCATTTCCGTGGTCCAGTGCAACTGTCCACCGGCGGTAAAAGCTGCCGGCGATGCAATTATGGGAAAACTGGAAGAAGTCATATTATAGTGAGTAGAATGCTTGGCTGCTTAGCTAGAGGTATAACAAGCAGGAAGAGGGAGATTGTGATCCCACTGTGTAGAGCACTGGTGAGACCACATTTGGAATACTGTGTTCAGTTCTGGAGATCTCACCTATAAAAAGATATTGATAAAATTGAACGGGTACAAAGACAGTCTACAAAAATGATGGAAGGTCTTAAGCATAAAACTTATCAGGAAAGACTTCATGAACCCCAATCTGCATAGTCTGGAGGACAGAAGGGAAAGGAGGGACATGATCAAAACATTTAAATATGTTAAAGGGTTAAATAAGGTTCAGGAAGGAAGTGTTTTTAATAGGAAAGTGAACTGAAGAACAAGGGGGAAAGATCAGAAGCAACGTGAGAAAATATTATTTTACTGAAAGAGTAGTAGATGCTTGGAACAAACTTCCAGCAGACATGGTTGGCAAATCCACAGTAACTGAATTTAAACATGCCTGAGATAAACATATATCCATCCTAAGATAAAAGACAGGAAGGGCAGACCACGGGCAGACTACATGGACCATGAGGTCTTTTTCTGCCATCAATATTCTATGTTTCTAAATTGGCAGTCTATGGAGATTCTTAGTTATCCGGGTCGGAGGTGGTATTCAGGTGGTTTGTATTGGTTCGCATGAACTAGTAGTAGAAAATTGGACTGGCTCATGGAATACCACCTCTGGTTTGCCCTGCCCACAAATGGCCAGTCCAGCCTGCCTGCCCACCCTGTCCCACCCCACTCTGCCCATCCCACCTACCTTTGCCCCGCCCCAATTTATATATGTTGCATTTTCCCTGTGGCCCAGTTAATCCCCTCATCTCACCTCTGCACCTTGCCTACTCTGCTCACCAAAGGTAAGCATGCCACCTGCTCGCCCTTTGCCTCAGTTCAGGGCCCAGGGATGCACCATTCCCCAAGGCCTTGAAGACTCCAACCACTCGCTGTTTGCCTTGGCTGGGGAATGTGCCATTCCCCGGCTCCAGCCTTGCCCTGGAGCTGCTGCCCACTTGCTGCTCGCTCACCCTCTGCCTTGCTCACCTTCATCTGTGCCTTGGTGCGGGTCCCTGGTGAGGCTCAGCTGTCGCGCCTCCAACCACCAGCAGTTTTCCTTCTAAGGAGCTCCTCTGCGACGCCGTTCCTCCAATATATCAGGCCAATATCCTGGCCAGATCTGGCTGCAAACAGCACTGAGACAATGGTGTGTGTGTGTGTGTTTGGCCGCTGCGAAGAATAGGGCAGCGATGGTGACAACAGGACTTCTTCAGGCCTCTTTTTCAGCCTGTAGTTTTCGGTAGTTATCTGAACTGCTGGCAGGTCCTCTTTTTTTGGTGCAAGAAGCCTTCAGGCACTGCAGCTGGCTTGATTCTGGCTGGCAAAGAGGCTTTTTGCACCAAAAAACAGGAAATGGATGCAGGCTTCTTGCACCAAAAACTACAGAAAATTATAGGTTGAAAAAGAGGCCTGAAACCCCATTGCCTCCATCACTGCTCTTTCTTCTCACCGGCTGCCCACTTGCACCCCATTGCCTACTGGTGCACATGCGTTGCCACACCCGATTGCCAGACCCAGCCAGGAGAATGGATTGGAAAGACGGCATTGCAGCAGAGCTGCTCAAAAGGCAGCCAGACTGTGGTGTCCCTTTAAGATACTTTGACATGGTAGGGAGGGGAGTCACTCAAGTGAGCAAAATTTCAGCAATTTTCATTGATTTTTTGCTTCTGCGCATGCACAGAAGCAAAAATATTGGTGAAAATTGCTGAAATCTCGCTCACGTGAGCATCCTCATATGGAATATCGCACCAACATGACCATCGGGTGCGTGCCCACCCTTGACAGCCTCGGAGGTCACACCGGTAGGACGTAAGATGAGTGGCCCTTCGCTGCCTGGCCAGCTGGTCTTCACATGCGCAGGAGTGCCAGAAATTGGAAGATCATCTTCCCAATGCATGCTTCCTGTTTGTAACATGCGTATGCGTGCCAGACGGTTTTCACATTTGCACACATGCCAGAAAATGGAAGAGCAGCCAATTGGTGCATGCATGCGTGCTGGGTGACTGGTCTTCTTGTTTTTGCCACACGTGTTCATTTTAGAAATGTTTTTCTGTTTTAGAAATGTTTTTGTGCCAAAATGTTTTTACAACACTGCCCTACGCCATATTAACCAATATTTAAGATTTTAATTAATATATTTTTCAGATATTTCCTGAATTAATCAGATGGACATCAAGAAAGAATAGAGATTCCTCTCCCTTTCCTTTTTCTGATTTTATCTGGGAATGAGAGCAAATGAAAGACACAAGCAACTCCTGCCCAGCTGCATTACGCCTAGGTCAAAAGGTATGGTACCCAGATCACATCTGCTTCGAAGACCTGTGAGGCAACAATCTTTCTCCCCTGGTGCTACAGTCAAATAATTCTAGTAAGTGGAAAATGGGATGATTGGAGATCGGTCTGCTCTGGTTGTAATTCAGCTCAGGAGGAGATTTAACAACACGAACTCCTGTTTTCTCTGAAATAGTTTTGACATAGCTTGAGAAAAAGACAGAGGGGGAAATGTTGCCTTTCATGTCAAAAACACTTTTAATCTTCATGCTTAATGATAAGCTGATTCAAATACAGAAAACCGGAACGTTAGGACAGATGGCTGTGGGGAAAAGCATAGCAAAGAAATATAACAGCTCTTGGATGCGTCTAAATGCCATTCTTCTCTTTCCTATAGCTCTTTATTGTCTCTCGTGTAATCCTGAACATTATTTCTGCTGCCAATCAGCAGACAACGTCTTATTTTAAAAGGATGTTCCCCTCTCCCAAACATTACAGTTTCAAAGAAATAAAAGATGGCCTTATTACTGAACAAACTAATTCCCCAGCTCTCCATCCAACAAAAGGAAGAAGCTCCAGGGTTATATTTACAACATCTTTTATATCTGGAAATGTACACCTGGCAATACTTCTTTATTTTTTGAAGTTGTCACTTCTCAATATGCTATTTGCATGGCTGGGATTCAGTTTATACTTTGGACAAATGCAACAGAATCATGTACAATGGTGCCTCTACGTAAGAACGACTCTACTTATGAACTTTTCTAGATAAGAACCAGGTGTTCAAGATTTTTTTGCCTCTTCTCAAGAACTATTTTCCACTTACAAACCCAAGTCTCCAAAACTAACTGGAAAAGGCAGGGAGAAACGTCCATGGGGCTTCTCTAGGAATCTCCTGGGAGGAAACAGGGCCTCCACCCTCCCTGTGGTTTCCCCAATCGCATGCATTATTTGCTTTTACATTGATTCCTATGGGAAAAATTGCTTCTTCTTACAAAGAACCTGGTCACGGAATGAATTAAGTTCGTAAGTAGAGGTACCACTGTATATTGAAGAATGGAGAAGATTGCCTGTTACAGTGCACATTATGAAAGCTTTGGGGAATTCAAAGTGTTTTGGCAATTGTGTCACGTTAGAAGTTACTGTTGGACAAGTTTCTTCATCAGAAGATAAGATTGATCCCTGCTTCTGTTGATGACTCTCCTCAAAAGAAAGACTTGGGTAGAACAACTATCTCACAATCCTTAATTCTATGGATTGTGAGATGTTGTTGTATCGACATTTGACAGGTTGTAAGAGTGAATTGAAGGGCAAGTGCAGGATGATTTAACTGTTTTCTGAGCATGTCTCATAGTGTATAGGGATAGTCATTTTGTTTGAGTCTTCATAGGATTTTTTTGGTACGTCTTATAGTTGACACTTATTGTTCTATCTGTTGTATCTGCTTCAAATTGTATAGTTTTGACAGATTTACGAACCTATTATCTTGACATAGTTTGCAGGCAGACTGGGGTACTTAAGTCAAATATAAATGAGTGTATATCTGTGTGGGTGTGTCTTTGTGCAAGCATGTATGTCCTGTATATATATGTGTGTCTCTGTGTGTACATATCAGTTTCTTCACCATAACAGAAGCAGACGGTCATTCTAATAATCTCTGGTCTATCAACAATAGCTTCTACTATGGAATGTGTGCTTCTGCGCATACTGCATCTTTATGCTGCCCAATTAATTCACATCCTTTAAAAATGTTGCACACTAAAATGTTAATGGTAATGACTGCCTATGATACAATTGGCAATTATACATTTTAAATTCATCCCATGCCTTATTTTGTTAATGTAAACCTGCAGGAAAATATGACCACTTAATTTCCTACAGATATTTAGAATCTGGTGTGCAGATATTATCAGGTGGCATTCAAGAAGGAAACTGAATTCAGTTCCCCTCTTCTGGGTCTGTAAATCAAGGGACTATAGAAGGGTGGGTAGGTGAGAACTAAGGTAAACGGGTGCAGTTATTTGCTTCAACAGATGGTCTTTCAATCTATTTTCAGAAAAAGGCTGAGGTTGGTAACACCCCTGTGGATTCTTTCCAGAAGGTCAGGAATCTAAGTTGCTATAGAAATGTCTCTTGTATAATTGCAATTTAAAGACAGATAGAAATCATAGGGTGGTATAACTTTAGATCTGCCTCATTCGTCAGGTATTGCTATTAAGCATATGCCTTGTTGCTAATGATGAAAGCTCAGCCTTTGAACAGAGAAAACATCTTGATTCATGGCATGATTTTAGGGCATTTATAGGCTTCGTTGTACTCAAAGGAAGCTGAACACTTGCTGAAAATTAATCAGGTATTTAAAGGAGTGCTTGGATTCAGCTCTCCAATCAATTTACTTCAAGATTTATTTTGGTATGAATCAAGGAGGCATGCTGTATTTTCTTGGTACTATAACGAAGACTACGCATTTCTTCTGTGTGATGATTGAGTTTTCAGATCTTCAGGATAGACCTTTCATATGATGGCAATTCGAGGTTTGTTATGTATTGCATGCTTGACATGGAAAATAACCTATTCCATTCCATTCCATTCCATTCCATTCCAATCCATCCCATCCCATCCCATTCCCATTCCCATTCCCATTCCCATTGCCGTTCACCCCACTCCACTCAACCAGATAAGTTGGAGTTTAGATTCTTTGTTGAGGATCCTGGAGAATCACTATCAGAGTTATGCCACATTTGGAGCAAAATCCCAACCAAGTGGCTACATGTATACATTATATGTAGTGATGGGTGAACCGAATCCGCACAATTCGGGTCCGTACTGAATTTTGGGGTGTTCGGTATGCCGAACATTAACCCAATTTTTTTTCAAACTTCGGGCAAAGTTCGGGGTCGTGTTCGGCATTCGGAGCTTTGACGTCACCGGCAGGTTGCTAAGGATGCCAAGGTGATCACTTCCTGGATTCCATGGAATCCAGGAAGTGATCACCTTGGCGTTCTTAGCAACCTGCTGGTGACGTCAAAGCTCCGCCCCGGAATCTCTTCGTGGGAGGGATTCCCCGTTCAGGTTTGAGTTTGGGTTCGGTTCAGGTTTGGCCGAACTTTGCGTAAAGTTCGTCCGAACTTGCCAAACTCGAACACCGTTGGGTTCACCCATCACTAATTATATGGTTTGTACGTTTTTGATTATTTTGATGCTTAAAAATGTATTGTCTTAGCGCTCTGTGAACAAAACCAGTTGCAAACAGGTTCATTTGTGACTAAGAATATCACAAATAATATTCAGTTTTGGATATTTGTAACATTATTACTTGACTATGATTTCATGTATTACTTGATATACACATATGTGTTTCTGGGGGGAAATATGTAAAATATCAGTTTTTCTTTTTGCAGCTTCTAAAACAAACTACTTAAACTCTCATACTCCAAGAGCATTCAAGATTTCCCCCCTAAAAATATTGTATATCGTGGATTTCCATGCACTCAATAAAAATCTCAAAAATTGAATAATACCCAACTTTACATAATTAAGAACCAATCTGTTCTATTACAGACCTCTTAGAGATACATTCATTGAAAGAGTGGGGAGAAGAGATTGAAGGATGTAGGGTGGACAGTTAATCCTCGGATTGTAATTGGCTTCATTTAATTTAAATATTGGACCTCAGCACTTTATTCCAGTGGCAGCAGTTTATGAGCCTTTTCCTATTTCAAGTTGTGTTCTCAGGAATAACATGTGAGAAATTTCACATTGATTTAAATTGATCTCTTCAGGATTTCTGTGCTCTTGAGTGGGACTAGTAAAGATGGTGGTGTAAAAACTTGTGATGATTTATTGAAAAATAAAAATGCAGCTCAGTGAAACATGCTTCCTTAAATATCATATATAATACTTTATACACTGGATGGCATCTTTTCAATATCTTTAAGGTGACATAGCTCTAAGTCCAGCATAAAAAATGAAAGGTGATGTGATGTCTTAGTAATAAATCCAATTAAATATATAGAGAGACAACCCAAGCATTTTATTTATCTCAATATAAACAGGAGCCAAACAGAGCTGCCTTGTTTCCTGCTGCATATTTTCTTAAAGCTGTCATCCCAAAATATCTTCTGTATTAAATACAATGCAGCTATTCATCTCTTAACAGCTTTTTCTTTGCAAAGCCCCAGTAAACAGAGATTGGAAATAAACTGAATGTAGAATTTCCTTGGATTATTTGCTTACGAACCAACATCCAAGCCTTTCCCTTGAATGAAATTCAAAATGCCAGACTGTAAAGTTTTAGGTATAGAGTCATCAGAAGATAAGATTGATCCCTGCTTCTGTTGATGACTCTCCTCTAAAGAAAGACTTGGGTAGAGCAACTATCTCACAATCCTTAATTCTATGGATTTTGAGATGTTGTTGTATCGGCACTTGACAGGTTGTAAGAGTGAATTGAAGGACAGGTGCAGGATGATTTAACTGTTTTCTGAGCATGTCTCATAGTGTATAGGGATAGTCATCTTGTTTGAGTCTTCATAGGATTTTTTTGCACGTCTTATAGTTGACACTTATTGTTCTATCTGTTGTATCTGCTTCAAATTGTATAGTTTCAACAGATTCACGAACCTATTATCTTGACATAGTTTGCAGGCAGAGTGGGGTACTTAAGTCAAATATAAATGAGTGTATATCTGTGTGGGTGTGTATATGTGCAAGCACATATGTCCTGTATATATAGGTGTGTCTCTGTTTGTACATATCAGGGGTGGGCTACTGCCCGGACAGGGCGGAACACAGCGGGGTAGCGAAAATGGAGATGGATGGATAGATAGATAGATAGATAGATAGATAGATAGATAGATAGATAGATAGATAGATAGATAGATGCAGGGGTAGGCTACTGCCCAGACTGGGGGGAACGCAGTAGCGAAAATGGAGCTCCGCTCTGCATAAGCTATTTCCACAGTGTGTTAGTAAAAATTTTGGTGGCCCTTCACTAGTACATATATATTAAAGGTACACATACAGACACATACATGTAAACTATTAGTACTGCTTTATAAAATCTTAGTAAAACCACACCTGGAATATTGCATGCAATTTTGGTCACTTGGACCTGCATCTCCCCAGTTCTAGTGTGCCTTAGAACTTTCCCTATTGGTTGCCTACATGCATTGTTGTTCCTTCATCATAGCTTTACTGACTTTGACCTTTTGTGTGCTGATTTTTCCCTGCTTTTAAACTAAACTAGAGCAAAGTATGTGTCACTTTGTGAAAGAAGAAGGACTGTGAATTGCCTCACAGCTGCAAGCTAAGTATCACAGAACTGATAAGGGACTTGTACAAATTACCAGTTTGTTTGGAGACGAGTGCTCTTTGCTATACCAAAAGAGGGCTTGGTTTAAGTGAATTTTCATTATAAAGAACATTGTTTTGAATTTTCAAACATGTGTGTGTCTGAAATTTGTACCTGTGAATTTTTGGGAGGATTCTACCAGAGAGCCCGACAGAACACCGGTAAATAAGCAAAAAAAGATAAATGCAAATGAGACAGCAGACTGATCTAGTGCTTGGAGCTTGGATGAGTTTGCCCTACCAGGTGTACATGAGAATCATCATCTGTTCCTGTGGAGGCTCAGATGGCCTGAGGCTCTGGTGAATGGCAGGCAGACAATCTGCAGCTATGTGTGGGTGGTGTCATTTGCAGGAATGGCTTTTAATATGCTTTTGGCATGAAGGTACCCCAATCAATTTTCTACATGCTTTGTAGGCAAAATAAGGCATGGAAGTCCGTCTCCTGAAAGGTCCATCTCTTTAAAAAAAAAGATTGTGGCTGCCATCCAAGAGAGCCAGTACAGAGGTGATGGGTGGGTGTGATGAGTTTGTGGTGGCAAAGGGGAAACAGTTGCATTGATCAAACAACCAATAGGGTAAAGGGGTCTCTCTTAAATCTGACGACTATCTAGGTTCCTTTTCTTTTCCTTTTTTCCTTTGAAGGAACATCCCTACTGTGTTCAGATAGAATAGAAAGTTATATTACCCAAAATTCAGCTTATCTCAAAACTACCATTCTGAAGAGAAGAGAAAATGAATGAATTGAATATATACTGCTCAAAAATAAAATAAAGGGAACACTCAAATAACACATCCTAGATCTGAATGAATGAAATATTCTCCTTGAATACTTTGTTCTGTACAAAGTTGAATGTGCACAACAGCATGTGACATTGATTGTCAACTAGTGTTGCTTCCTAAGGGGACAGTTTGATTTCACAGAAGTTTGATTTATTTGGAGTTATATTGTGTTGTTTTAAGTGTTCCCTTTATTTTTTTTTTTGAGCAGTGTATATCCATATCCATATTTATATATACTGTCTGTCTGTCT
Organism: Erythrolamprus reginae; assembly: GCF_031021105.1. NCBI lineage: Eukaryota > Metazoa > Chordata > Lepidosauria > Squamata > Dipsadidae > Erythrolamprus > Erythrolamprus reginae. Next base: position 81,338,413 of record NC_091952.1, on the reverse strand, counting down.
GTCTGTCTGTCTGTCTGTCTCTCTAGATAGATAGATAGATAGATAGATAGATAGATAGATAGATAGATAGATATAGAAATATATATATAAATCACATGTTTTTGCTGAATTTTTAAAATTAAGGGAGACTAGGATAGCGCTATTTCAGCCTTTTTCTGGCCTCATCAGCTAGCCATACCCTTACTGGGATTTGATCTTAGGGCTTCTGCCTTGTAAGGCAGAGAATTAACCTCTAGGCCACTGGATCTGATCCCTTCAGCTTTGTAGATAGATAGATAGATAGATAGATAGATAGATAGATAGATAGATAGATAGACAGACAGACAGACAGACAGACAGACAGACAGACAGACAGACAGACAGACAGACATAGAGATAGATAGATAGATAGATAGATAGATAGATAGATAGATAGATAGATAGATGCACACAATTTAATTATAGGTGCTTTCCAAAGTACACAGGAGCAGAGAAGCATATCTACAAAATAGGCTGCAGCAGTTTTGTGAAAGGACATGCTGATTGTTCTTGCTTGGGGAAACTGTTAGATCATTTCTCCCCCTCATGGGGTGATTATGCTCTGTTGTGCAGGCAAACTTTTTTTTAAAAAAAGATGTATATTGGATCTGACGGATAACATACTAATCAGCTTTGAGAGACACTGACTTGTCTCAAGACCACCAGTGACTGAACAATGTCTTTGAATTTTTCAATGCTCATATCTAATACTCTGCTGTTTTGTTTGGCTACCCGCACATCTAATATGCTGTGCTGGCACGCATAGTGGCTTCTATTAGAACCTAATAACTGTGGGCATTTAAAACAAAACAAAACCAGTGGGTATATGTTGGTCCCCCTCCCTCTGTTTAGGGATGTTCCATCTGTATTGCTTCTCTAAAGTGTTGTCAATCAGCCAACCTGCCCCATTTTTATCTCCCAGCTGGAATTACTATTGGAAACCAAAAGAATTCTTGAAGGTCAGAACTTCTAATGGAACATTGCAATGCCAGCATTGACAATGAGTTCAGACTGTGATGTCGGTTTAGAAACTATGACATTATAGGCCAGAGGTGAGAGTCCTAAATTGCTGAGCTGAATTGACAATTAATTAAACCCTCATTAACAGCAAAATTGCTCCCCCTCCCTCTGTTTAGGGATGCAATTTTCTGGGAGAGGGACGTAGTCTGCATATTTTATAGCTTGTGTACTTTAGACCTTTTCCTGATCTTCTGGAATAGCTGCGTGTGACATATGTTCCCTGCAGATGGGAGATGAGGGGGGAAAATGAAAATACATATTCATTATTTTCAGTTTACAAAGGACACATTTTCTATAAAGGTGTTATTTATGGATCATTATTAGACGCTGCTAAAATTATCAGGAGGGTTTTGGCCGCCAAGGAAGATTACAGGCTTCAAAAGACCAACAGATACGTTTAACACAAGGCACAACATTATCTATTAATGGCCTTATAACCATTTTCAGTACAAAGTTTTCAGGTTTGTATCATTTGTGGGGCCCGTTCATAATCAATATAAAAAGCACATGAGTCAGGTTGGAAAAACTAATAATTAAAACTACCCTGATGTGACGTCAATATAGTGATCGTTCTAGATGATTGACGTCAATATAGTGATTTTTCTAGATTAGCATTGTCATAAAGATATAATAATAAATACTGATAGATATGGTATATTGCTGGGCACAGTCAGAATGAAACCATTGTTCAGATAGCTGGAGTAGACACAGCAGTCAACTTTTGGCCATTCCTCCTGAATTCTGCAGCCATTCTGCTCTCTAAGTCAAAGCTATGTGTTATGTATTCATGTAAATAAGCATATGTAAATAGTTTATGTAAATAGTCATTTAAACTGGTTAATCTACATACCTGGCCGCTGATTGGCTAACCAGTGGGCGGGAAAATCCAAAGCCGTACCAATGTCAAAGCCGCGCCTACAGATAGAAACCCCTTTAAATAGAAAAACCAAGCCATGCGCCTTGTCTTCTTGCCGCGGATTTGAAACTGTATTACTTTGCACTGTTACTGTGTTACACAGGCTGGTTCCTAATAAAACGAATCAGGCCTTTATTCTCCTTTATTCCGACCCAACATTATGAATCCCATATGGCCTGAAATTAAAAGGTTAATTTTCTGCCCTCAGAGGTGAGAAAAGTTCTGTTCCTTCACAGAGTTAAAAGTAACATTTATATTCCAATCTAATTCACAACTAGTAATACTGTAGAAAGGGGGATGAGGACATAGAATTCTTTACCATAGATCAGTGATTTTCAACCTTTTTTGAGCCACGGCACATTTTTTACATTTATGAAACCCTGGGGCACATTGAGCGGGGGGGGGGGGGAATATTTGGACAAAAAAATTTCTCTCTCTCTCTCTTCCTCCCCTTCGTTCTATTTCTCCCTCCCTCCCTCTTTCTCTCCCTTCCTTCCTCCTCTTTCTCTCTCTCTCCATCCCTTTTTCTTTCTCTTCCTTCCTTCCTCTCTTTTTTGCTCTCTTTCTCTCTCCCTCCCTACCTCCCTCTATGTCTTTCTCTCTCTCTCCTTCTCTCCCTCTCTTTCTCTCTCTCTCTTTCTCTCTCTCTCTTGCTCTCTCTTGCTCTCTTTCTTTCTCGTGTTCTCTTTCTCTCTCTCTTACTTTCTTTCTCTCTCTCTTGTTCTCTCTCTCTCTTGCTTTCTTTCTCTCTTTCTCTCTTGCTTTCTTTCTCTCTAGCTTTCTCTCTCACTTGCTTTCTTTCTCTCTGAGCTTCGCGGCACACCTGACCATGTCTCACGGCACACTAGTGTGCCACGGCACACTGGTTGAAAAACACTGCCATAGATGACAGAACATTTTGAATGACAAAGGATATTCTTGGGTGCAATTCCAGATGGATGCAGACCAGTAGTGGGTTCTAAAACCCTTTATTACTGGTTTATGTCCATGCTTGTCGCATGCAACACTTTTACTCATGTGCAGAAGCATCCTGGGAGGGTGGGCGGAGCATCCTGGGCAGGTGGGCGGAGCATCCTGGGCAGGTGGGCGGAACCTCATGCCACCAGCGCTACCGCTTCTTAGAACTGTGCCAAACCTGGAGCAATCCACCCCTGATGCAGCCCCTCTGTCCTTTTTTTTAAAGTAGTTGCTCAGAAAGTTGCTCAGTAGTTGCTTTTATCTCTTCCTGTCCCAGTGTGTCATGGCTAGAAAGTCCTTAATTTCCTTTGTTATTTATATTCCTTATAGAAATGTAGCACTTTGAATCCTGGTTTCTACTGTTTCCCATTGGTTGCACTGATTTTTTTAAAAAAATCTTCTTCATGCTTCCCTTTTGTACTGATTCATAATTCATATCACCCACTAAAAAGAGTTACAGTTATAGAGAGGTACTTGACAGTCGCCTCTCTTGTTTAACAACTCCCTCAGTTTAATCAAATTCTTTGTAGTTCCTCTTCTGCCTTTCACTTTAGCCAACTTTTGCCTTGTGAAATCAGCAACAGAGCTGCTGGTTAAAACCGAAATATGGGTGGTAAGCTTTTTACACAAGCGAACTCTTATTTTAATTCTTTTAAAAAAAAAATAATAATTATTATTTACATTAAGAAAAAATACATAGACACCACAAAACAAACAAAATCAAAACACAACCTATACAAACATATAAATATCATCTTTCATAGTTACAATTATATATTGAATCTTAAACACTCAACAATTTACACATTTGCCAAGCTACCCTTGGACATTGTTGCTTATTTTAATTCTTATATGAACATCAGGTGGATAGAAAAGGTGGATAGAGAAAAATTATACAATACTCGGACAAGGGGGCACTCCCTAAAGCTCATAGCTAACAAAGTGAGGACAAATCAAGGGAAATATTTCTTCACCTGGAGGGTCGTTGGTTTATGGAATTCACTTCCAGAAGAGGTCGTGACAGCTGTCAGCCTTGATAGCTTCAAGGCAGGATTAGACAGATTCATGGATGCCAAGTGGATTAAAATGGATGTCCATGTGCCGCCTCTATGTTGGCTGATGCAGGCAGAATTCCCTTGGGTACCATTTGTTGGGGATCAGGAGAAAGTGGGGAGTTGCCTCCTCTTTCTGCTCAAGATCCCCATGTACAATTGGTGGGCCACTGTGTGACACAGAATGCGGGACTCAATGGGCTTTGGCCTGATTCAGCATGGCTCTTCTTATGTTCTTATGTTCCTACTTGGACTGGGGGGGCAGCATTCTGGTAGCGAACATGGAGCTGCATGTGCAGCTCTGGGTGACCGATGGGCATGTGCGCCCGTCGGAGCGAGATTTGGCTTCTGTGCAGTCAAGGAAGCAAAATTTTGCAAGACGACACATGGGCGTGCGAGATTTCCACAATTTTTGACGATTTTTAGCTTCCACACATATGTGGAAGCGAAAAAAATCACTGAAATCTCAACCCCCCGTGTGTCTTCTCACGAGATTTTCTTTCCGCGCATGCGCAGAAGCTAAATCTCACTCCGACGTACATGCAAGCCCGCCAGACATGCACACACGCCTGTCAGTCACCCAGAGCTGCGCACGCATTAGCACCAGTAGCGGAGGTTATTTACAACCCCCGCCTGCTCAGAACATATCAAGTTGAATGGTACATACACAGGGAAGAGTGACTATTTCAAAGCTTTCACCTTTCTGAACATATTTAGAGTCAGTGATTTGGTTTTCAGGATTTTTAAGTAGAATATATCCCATGAGATTTTTCATTTATTAGAAAGCGGGGGGGGGGGGAGTTCCACTGATCCTCCTCCCCCCTCCACCATTTCTTTTATATACCTCTGCCCTGAATGCTAATGAAATTCCTTAGAACAAAGCATGGGAAAAGAGGGGGAATTGTACAAATTCTTGCAGCAAAACACAAATGACTGTTGATGTAAGAATCTCCGATGGATAAAATACTTTCTCTTTCCATTTTTGGAAGAGAAAGCTGGATCCATAAATATGGAAGGAATAAATTGAAAATGTTGGGTTAAAAAAAAATGATTAAAAGCTCTTTAAAAATGAGATGAAAATATCTATTGAGGCTCTATACTATAATCCCCCACCCTCTCTGTGTATGTGTGTGTGTGTGTGTGTGTGTGTGTGTGTGTTGGAATATATATATTCCAAATTAAAAAGAAATCTTCAGGGTGACCTAGAAAAGTGTGAAATTTAGCTTGAAGCGGTTTGTTAATAATAGTTTTAATATTAAGGCATATGTGTTTCAGTTCAGTTGTGGAAGCTGAGCTGCTTTGATGATGACATCAAACTAGCCCTCAGGACAACTTTCCTGTATAATGATGAGATCCTGCATAACTAAAAAGGAAAAGATAATGAAAATCTCTGGCGTAAATGGGGAAATAAGAGGTAAGATCCCCATCTCAGCGCTTAGTGGAACAGCTACTAGAAATTCCAACATTCTTTCATTCCAGAACAATAATTTTAAAAATCTTGGCTTCTAATGCAATCGCTGCATTGGTTAGTTTTAACAGCAATAATTTTACCATTGCAACATTAAATAGTTGAGGACCAAGGTGCAGGCTTCCCAAACCCTTTGCCCACCCAATTTTTGTGAAAAAAAAAATGGGCGAAAAACAGCCAGTTTTTCACAAATATTGGGCCAATTTTGCCATCCCCTAGCACTTAAGAGCTCCCTGCAGGTTTCCCAAACCCTTTGCCCACTGAATTTTTGTGAAAACGTGAGCGAAAAACAGCCTGGGCTTTTTTGACTGGAGGAGGAATTCTGGGAGATGAAGTCCACTAGTCTTAAAGCTGTCAAGTTTGAAGAGCCCTGGGTTAGGGGTGCGAAGGTCTTCAAACTTGACAATTTTAAGACTTGTAGATTTCAACTCCCATTCCTCAGCTAGCATGACCGGAGGAGAAATTCTGGGAGTTGAAGTCCACAAGTCTTAAAAGTGTCAAGTTTGAAGTTTGTAAAATGTGTACATGATTGTAAAAAGTATTCTGCTATACCGGTATTTTATTAAATAATATATTACTACAGAATGCTTTTTTCCTTGTTTTCCACCTCTAAAATCTAGGTGCGTCTTATACTCCAGTGTGTCTTATACTCTGAAAAATATGCTATGTACCAATCATCCATCCATCCATCCATCCATCCATCCATCCACCTACCTACCTACCTACCTATCATCTAATTCTACTTGGCCAATTGCTCTTTAGGTATGTAAGAAATTATATGAAAAGGAAAAATAATAGCCTGTCTGGAATTAGGAAACATGAATGTTTTCTTGGAAATCAGTTATGATTTATATGTAATACTGACATCTGAACATGGAGTCTATGATTGAATTATTTAATGGGAAATAGCCTCAGGACAAAAGATGTAGTACATAAAAAAAAGAAACCTAATAGGAATTTCATTGCTAGAAACAGAATTTTAGTCTGTTTATATTTTTATACAATATGAGGGAGATGGCATATCGTTCAAACATTATTTGTATTATTATTATTTTTATAATGTTAACTTCCCAACAGTTTTAAAGGTGATGCCCTATTAAAAAGTTACTTAACTATTTTTAAAAAAGTTTAGACCAATTTTTTATATATGAATGCTTCCAAAAGCTAAAAATTTGCAAAATCAATCGTGCAAGATAAATGTATCAAAATGGAGCAGCAGACTATAAAGAGGGAATTGCTTGTCTTGACATTACTTATTAATGTTATTCTTCAGAATGTGACTAGTGGTAAGAGCAATCTAGATCAAGATTATGACTATAAGTGAAAATTTAGCTAATAAAAAAGCTTAAGGATCGATTGAGCCATTCATCAACACTAGTCTTAGTGTTAGACATTCAAAATATCCCCCCCCCCCAAATCTCATAACCAAAACCACTAACATTTCCACTTACATCACCTAGGGTTATTAATGTTTTAGCAAAAGGAGGATATGTCCTTTTTGTCCTCATGCCTCTTATCCAAGCAGGGATAGCCTTAAATCAAACATTGTTTGGCCGTTTGTGTATCTTACTGATTAGCTTTTATCCCAGGTGTGCAGCAGTTCCTTAACAAGTGCTAAATGCAACTTAACAAAAAGAAAAAGACAAGACCATAATCATTTACATCAGGGATCCTCAACTTCCAGTCTGTGACCTGATATTGGGCCGTGACCAGTGATGGGCTTGTACAGGTATGGTCAGGTATGCAGAATCGGTAGGAAATTTCCTTTTTTTTTTCTTTTCCCTTCTGGGCTCTGGGTATGTAAATGAGGTTGAATGTGTATAATTTTAGAAGAGCTGTGCGTTTGTGTGCTTGTCTACATACACATACAGTTTATATAGTAGATAATGTATATTTTTGTGTGCCGGTGTGCAATATGTATGTACATAAATTTATTTATTTATTATTTATTTATTAATTGGATTTATATGCCACCCCTCTCCATGGACTCAGGGCGGCTTACAGCATTTCAATAAAAATACAATATATAAAACACGTCTAAATCCAATTAATAGAAATAATTAATTTAATTTTTTTTTTTTAAAAAGGCTAAATATTTAAAAATCAAACATTCACATACATGCTATCACATCCTATACATTCACTGGGCAGAGGCTGGGGTCTAATGACCCCAAGCCTAATGGCATAAATACGTTTTCAAATTCTTACAAAAGGCAAGGAGGGTGGGGGCAGTGCGAATTTCTGGGGGGAATTGATTCCACAGGGCTGGGACCCCCACAGAGAAGGGTCTTCCCCTAGGACCCGCCAAGTGACATTGTCTAGTTGACGGGATCTGGAGAAAGCCAACTCTCTGGGACCTAACTGGATGCTGGGATTCGTGCAGCAGAATATATATTTGAATAGTATATTATATTTAAATAGCATATTTTGGATGTTCAGTAATAGTAAATAGATAGGGAAATTGTATCTCTTTGAGGCAAGGAGTGGCCAGGCACCCTAACCCTAACCCAAATCCTTGACTTGAGTGACGTCAAGTTGGCCACCTTTAAGCCAGTCACATGACCTTCAAACCACCCCCAGTCACATGATTGTCCATCCACTCCCACCTGGTCACATTGGTCGGCAAGCAACACCGAAACATGGTTTTTTATAAATACTTTTAAAGAGTAGACATTCCAGCCATACCAACAGTGTGTTAGTAAATTTTTTTGCAGTCCTCCATTGGCCATGGCCCACTGAAACTGAACTATGCAATGGTGGGCAAAGCTCCATTTGTGCAAGCGGTGTAAAACCACCCTCTCCACCTTGAACTCTGGCCCTGCTGCTGCTGGTCTGAAGAGCTGGAAAGGTTAAGGACTGCTGATTTATATGTAGAAGCTTTTGCTTCCTAATGGACTGTGAGCCTCAAGCTGCAGCATGTTGGACAAGCAGCTTGACTACAGTCCTTTTGAGGGCCTGCTTACTCTCTTACAATCCCTTCCTCTCCAATAAAAAACCATCATCTATTCTCCTTTTCTAATTATCCCAGCCTTGGGGTAATCATTCCAAAGGGTGAAGAAGTGGAGGAAAAAGGTCTATAAAATTTGCTCTTTTGTTTAAGTTTCTCATGAATCCAGTTTCAGGATGCCTCCACCATTTGAGCCTACCAGTTTTTGGGAATTGTATCTTTCAGACAAAGGAAAGCAAAGGAAAACTGAGACAAAATTGTAGGTGCAGTTGCAGTGACATAATTTTCATTTAGCGACCGCTTTGTTTAATAACTGAGATGCTGCTACTAATTGCAGCCCCTAAACAAGAGCTATTTATATCTGCCTATTCAGAAGTAAGTACTGGTGAATTTGGTGAAGCTTATTCTCAAGTATTAAGTTCATAGTAATACCGTTTAAGCGTTCTTAGAGAGTATTAACGACACAAAGCAGAATTAGACAGTGCCAAGTGCAAAAACCTTTTAAATAAGATTAAAAAATAATAATCTTCAGCTATAAAGCAAATACCTAAAGAAAAATACATTTTTCATTTGTTTCTTGTGTTACGTATATCAAAAAAAAGAAAGAAAGAAAGAAAAAGAAAGAAAAAGAAAAGAAAAGAAAAGAAAAGAAAGTGCTTTCAGGAACTCAAGGCAAATCCTTCATCATATTAAATGAACACTCTAGGAAAAGACTCCTAGAGAGAAAGAATTGAAAAAGAAACACAATATGAAAATTTGCGACAGTCAGTGTATACAGTATATGCATTATGCACATTTCATATTTATTGTAAATATACTACTATATATAAAGTATTCAACAATCTGATAAACCGAAAAGCTCATAATTGCCTCTTCCCTTATGTAAAACAATGGGCTTAGCATATGGTATAAAAGTGCTTTTGAAAGATACGTGCATCTCAGCTGTAAAACTATTAGGAAACGTATATCTGAGCATTCTACAACTATCCATCGTCTAACAGATCAGTGATCTCAAAGGGGAAATATCATTGTGAGCAACAGAAAATCTAGGGAAATGATGAAAAATAAAAAGCATCTGCTAAAGTGTTTTAAAATTCAAACACGTCCCTTAAATTACTCTAAATTAGGACCTTGAGGATCTGCCATTGTTAAAGGTGATATTAAGCAGTGGGCAATTTTACCTATAATTAAGGTGATGTTTTTTTTAATAGATGGAGGAAAAATCTTCCCTCACCTCCCATATAACATAATCTGTAAGACTGAGTCAAATTCTGTTGCATATTAAATGGATAGTAAGTTAAAGTAGTTTTTCTAGAACATCATTTTTTCACACATTTGTAGATTTTTATACTAACCTTATAATATAGCAAAGTCAGAAATCATAATTATATAAACCTTAATAATCTTTAATCTTTTACTTTTCCCCTTCCAAAACTGATTTTTAAAATTAAATCAAGTCGTTTAAAGTTTTCTTTGTGTTTGTTCCTCTTTCAACCTATTTTATTTTCCCTGTCCATATGCAGTTTGTATTTTTAGCAACTTCCGCACTGATTTGAGATATATTTATATTGTTTATCAAATGTAAACTAAAATGTTCTCTCCAAACTGCATACAATCAAAATATATATAAACAAATAGTATAATGTCACAACAGCCATAATGAATTTCCCCTAAAGCTCTGAAAGCTGAAATAGCAGAAGACTATAATGTTGATAATATTTACACAATTCATAAAATGATAACAGTAACAATTGACAACAAATCTCAAGCAAACAGAAACATGTTTTTTTATAAATACTTTTTAAGAGTAGACATTCCAGTTTGGCCTTGTAATGACTCAGTGGTGGAGCTGCCAATCAAAGAATGGCAATCAGAGGTATCTCCTCTCTGGTTACTATATTCCAGCAGAAGATAGGGGAACAGCAGATGCATGGACTGAACAAGACTAGGAGGATGTCTTAGTTCCCCCATGCCTGGCGATATAGGTGGGTCTTGAGTAATTTGCGAAAGACAAGGAGGGTGGGGGCTGTTCTAATCTCAGGGGGGAGTTGATACCAGAGGGCCGGGGCCGCCACAGAGAAGGCTCTTCCCCTGGGGCCCGCCAAATGACATTGTTTGGTCGACAGGACCCGGAGAAGGCCAACTCTGTGGGACCTTAACAGCCGCTGGGATTCGTGTGGTAGAAGGTGGTTCCGGAGGTATTCTGGTCCACTGCCATGTAAGGCTTTAAAGGTCGTTACCAACACTTTGAGGAGTACTTTGACTTGGACTCTAATTTAGCTTGGATGCTATCTGGAACTTTGATATAAATATATTTTTAGAAATTATTTTATGAAAGTTTAATTTGTTCCTTTGCACTCCAGTGAGATTAAATCTCTTTACCTTATCAAAAAGGAATCTGCAGCAGCCTTTCCAGAAAGAACAACAGAAACAACCAAGAGGGAACAGTATCCTTCAAAGATAAGCCAATCAGGAACCAGCTCTCTTGGAATTCTCCAATATAGATCAATTGGAAGTCTACCTACACAAGAACCAATCAGCAACCTGGCTCATGGTCAAGCCATTTAGGAACCAGTTCTCTTAGAGATGCCCCACCTGCATTTTCTACCTTATATTTGTGTCTTATCCATATATGCTCCTATTTGTCCCCAATCTGATCCTCCAAGTGTTTCAATGCTGCTGCCATTGCCGTTGTAGTTGTGTCTATCCTTCACTGAAAGCTCATCTTCTTCCCTTTTTTCTATTTTTTCAGCATTGGGCTTTCCCCTCCAAAGAGCTGAATCTTCCCATTATGTGACCAAAGTAGGATAATTTGAGCCTGGTGATATGTGCCTGGAGTTAAAACTGTGAGTTGTATGCAAGAAAACTGAAGCTGTGTGCGCAGTGCAGCGATGGCTACCGGTGTGCCATCCTTTAACGCAGTGTTTCCCAACCTTGGCAACTTGAAGATATTTGGACTTCAACTTGGACTTCAACTCCCAGATATTTGGACTTCAACTCCCAGAATTCCCCAGCCAGCAAATGCTGGCTGGGGAATTCTGGGAGATGAAGTCCAAATATCTTCAAGTTGCCAAGGTTGGGAAACACTGCTTTAACGTACCAGTAGCAACCCAATCCTGGTTAGGATGCTAAATCTCCCCAATTCCTTAAAACTGGACCCACCGTTTACACATATCTGCTGATCCTCCGTCCAGGGCCATGAAAGAGAAGGGCAGACTTTGGCAAAGCCCTCAGACAGCTCCACCTCTGATGTGAATCCTTTGCTTCTGTTTCCTAGGAAGCAAGTCTGTCTTCTGACAAAGGCAAAACGTTGCAGAAGTTGGCCTTTGGCTGCTGTACTGCTGTAATCAAAAACCAAATGTTTCATGCAAAAAAGCTGTAGAGTTCTTGAAGTCCCAGATCTAAATTTAGCTATTTTTTGACAGGTTCTTAATTATGGAATGATTGATTGGGAACGTGCACCTGTCTGCGAATAAACGGCTTCCTGTCAGTCCCATGGTTGAAACCTGGGCAAGTACAGCAGAACGAGTTTGCAGTGCTCAGAGTTGAGCTCTGAACTTGCCATTATTTAATTTTAGGTTTTTTAAAGAAACAAAGTTCTTTCACAGAAATGAGAGTTAGCATGTGTCAAACATAAAGTTTTGGGCGGCAATTATTATATCTTTTCTTTCTTGGATGCCATATGAAAAATCCCGACAAAAAATTATTTCTCCTTCTCAGAGCAATCCCAATTACCTCAATAATTAAAATTAATTAATAATATGCATCTTAGTCTTACATAATTTCCTGCTATGTGTGGTGCTTCTTGGAGTTAGTATTTCTAGCATAAGTGAAAACAAGGTTTCCTAAATGTGCAGTCCAACCTTGGCAATTTTAAGATTTGTGGATTTCAACTCCCAGAATTTATCAGCCAACTCTGGGAATTGAAGACCACAAGTTGCTAAGGTTGCAGACCCCTGTTTAGTATAAACTAAATCAAATATTAATCAAAGTATAATGCAGCTACCAAGAAGGCAGGTGCTTTTTAAAGGAGGTATTGTAGTAACAGTACCATAGATCAGAGGTCCCCAACCGCCGGTCCGCGGACCAGGACTGGGCCGTTGGGGTTTTTCAGCCGGTCCGCGGCGCCAGGGCCCCCTTGGCCTTTCCGCGCTGCCCACCGCCTGCCCGATCTGCCCCCTCTGCTCCTCCGCCACCTCCTGCCTTTCACCGCAGCTCCTCCCGCACCCGGAACGCACGCCCTGCCCGCCTCACCTTTGCCGAGAGCATTTTCGTCCCGGGCTCTCAGCAAGGGGGTTGCAGGAGAGGCGGGGCCGGCGAAGGTGATATTCAATGTCGGGGGCGCTCGGGCGGTTGCGCGCGCTCCCTATCTCCCTGCTAGCCCACTCGGAATATTCAAAATAAGAAAAACCTTCGCCGGCAAAGGCTTTTCTTATTTTGAATATTCCGAGTGGGCTAGCAGGGAGATAGGGAGCGCGCGCAACCACCCGTGCGCCCCCGACATTGAATATCACCTTCGTCGGCCTCCGCTGAGAGAACGCCTGCCCCGTCTATCCTGCAACCCCCTTGCTGAGAGCCCGGGACGAAAGTGCTCTCGGCAAAGGTGAGACAGGCAGGGCGTGCGCACGTCACCGCTGAGAAGAACGGAGAGAGAACGAGAGTGAGTGAGAGCAACAGACAGCAAGATAGAGAGAAAGTGAGAAAGAGAGAGTGAGAGAAAGGGGGGAGAGAAAGAGATAGCAAGAGAGAGAGAACAAGAGAGAGAAAGAGCGTGAGAAAGAAAACAAGAGAGAAAGAGTGAGAGAGAGAGAAAGCAAAAGAGACAGAAAGAAAACAAGAGAGAGAAAGTGAGAAGAAGAGAGAGAAAGAGGGGGAGAGAGAGAGAAAGAGAGAGGGGGAGAGAGAGAAAGAGAGGGAGAGGGAGAAAGAGAGAGGGAGAGGGGGGAGAGATAGCAAGAGAGGGAGAGAGAGAAAGAGAGAGGGAGAGGGGGGAGAGATAGCAAGAGAGGGAGAGAGAGAAAGAGAGAGGGAGAGGGAGAGATAGCAAGAGAGGGAGAGAGAGAAAGAGAGAGGGAGAGGGGGAGAGAGGGGGGAGAGAAAGAGAGAGAGAGGAGATAAAGGAAGAGGAGAGAGAAAAAGGAAGAGAAAGAAAGAAAGAGGGATAGAAAGAGAGAGAGAGTGAGAGATGCTCAGTGAGCCTTTCTTTGAAGTTGCCTTTCTTTCTTTCTTTCTCTTTCTTGCTTTCTTTCTTGCTCTTTTTCTTTCTCTCTTTTACCTTCCCTTCCTCTATTTCTTCTTTTCTTTCTCCTTCCTACCTTCTTCCCTCCCTCCCTCCCTTCAGTCCTTCCTCTCTTACTCTCCCCTTTCATAAGTTTCCTTGCTTCCTTCCTCTGTTCCTGTCCCTTCCCCCTTTCTTTCTTTCTTTCTTTCTTTCTTTCTTTCCTTCCTTCCTTCCTTTCCTCCCTCCATTTCTTGCTTTCCTTTTCCTTCCTCCCTTCTTTCCTCCCTCATTCCCTTCTTTCACTCCTTCCTCTCTTACTCTCCCCTTTCACACCTTTCCTTGCTTCCTTTGCACCCTTCTTCTGTTCCTGTCCCTTCCCTCTTTCCTTCCTTCCTTCCCACCCTCCGTCCATTCATTCACCCATTCCTCTCTTGATCGCCCCTTTTACGGCGCCGCTGACAGCTAGCTCCCCCCCCCCCCCACCGGGCCATGGAAAACTGTCTAGCTTAAAGCCGGTCCCTGGTGCAAAAAAGGTTGGGGACCTCTGCAAATTTTCCCATTCTATTATAGTACAGTTGTTCTAGTCGTCAATCCAGATAATGTGAGATGATTTTATCTATCTATCTATCTATCTATCTATCTATCTATCTATCTATCTATCTATCTATCTATCTATCTATCTATCTATCTATTTTCTGGATTTGTATGCCGCCCCTCTTCGGAGACTCGGGGTGGCTAACAGCAATAATAAGACAGTGTACAATAATAACCCAATAATAAAAATGATTAAAAACCCATTAATATAAAAACCAAGCATACATACAGACACACCATGCATAAAATTGTAAAGACCTAGGGGGAAAGAGTATTTCAATTCCCCCATGCCTGGCAGCAGAGGTGGGTTTTAAGTAGCTTACGAAAGGCAAGGAGGGTGGGGGCAATTCTAATCTCTGGGGGGAGTTGGTTCCAGAGGGCCGGGACCGCCACAGAGAAAGCTCTTCCCCTGGGTCCCGCCAAGCGGCATTGTTTAGTTGACGGGACCCGGAGAAGATCCACTCTGTGGGACCTAACTGGTTGCTGGGATTCGTGCAGCAGAAGGTGGTCCCTGAGATAATCTGGTCCGGTGCCATGAAGGGCTTTATAGGTCATAACCAACACTTTGAATTTCCCTACTCTGTATTGTTAGATCCCACTTGGAATTCAGAGTCTCAGATATTACACTCTAAAATAGAAACTACAACCTTTAGCATATTCAGAAAATGACTATTTATTAAAAAATTATATGGGGAATTATGAAAAAAACTGAGTATCTTCAGCCAGCGGGGAAAAAAACTTGAAGGTGATGTGATGGTGCCTGTAGAGATCTAAAAAGGTTGTCTTGGAGAAGAAAACCTTGTTCTCTTTGGCCTAAAGGGCAACACCAGACCCACAACAATAAATAGATTCAACTGTAAAGATGTTTCTATATATAAAATAGATTCAATTTTATTGCTGTTAAGTATTATTGACCAAGGCAATAGATTGCCTCAAGGAATGCCATGCCACTTTCCACTGGATGTCTTCAAAAAGTGGTTGGATATCCATATCTCCAAGTGCTTTAGTATCAAGAAGATAGTTTGGCAATGTAACCTATAATGGCTATGGCTTTTTTATGCTTCATATTGACTGCCCAGTTCAACAATGAAACAAGTCTCTGAGATAAATCTTGTGAAGTGTTGATGGTAGAGTTTATGGAATTTAGTTTGAGTTTATGGAATTTAGCCTGTCAGGTATTGAAGGCAGTTTAAAGTGATACCTTCTGTTTGGTTAGGGCCCATTTAATAATATATCTGAAAGTCTTCAGGTATGACCTTTGTAAATCATCCTATCTATCTATCTATCTATCTATCTATCTATCTATCTATCTATCTATCTATCTATCTATCTATCTAGTTGAAAGGGACCTTGTAGGTCATCAAGTCCAACCCCCTGCTCAAGCAGGAAACCCTACTCCACCCCAGCCAGATGGCAGCCCAATTTCTTCTTGAATATGTCAAGAGTCGAGGCATTCACAACGTCCGCTGGCAGGCCATTCCACTGGTTGATCGCTCTCACCATCAGGAAGTTCTTCCTTATCTCCAGCTTCAATCTCTCCTTGGTCAGCTTCCATCTGTTTTTCCTCATCTGGCCCTCTGGTGCCCTGGAAAATAGAGTGACCCCCTTCTCTCTGTGGCAACTCCTCAAATATCTGTATACTACTATCATGTCCCCCCTGGCCCTTCTTTTCTCCAGACTATCCATGCCTAGTTCCAGCAACCTCTCTTCATATGTCTTGGTCTACAGTCCCCCTAGCATTTTGGTTGCTCGTTTCTGTATTTAAATTAGTTATATTAGAGTATTTCTTTCTCTATCTAAGCAAGGTAGCAACAGGAACATGACCTTATGCTCATAGGGCTTTAGGCCTTTGAAAGTTCTATGCATCTTTAATAAGAAGGCTTTTGCACTCTCAAAAGTTCTAAGTGGAGTGCAAACCAGTGGCAAGTTCCTGTTATGTCCCTACCAGAGCGCTGCACGCGCATCACAGTGTTTTGCGTGTGTGCATGCTTGTTACGCTCTCGCATACGGCCCCTTGTGCGATTTTGCTTCTGTGCATGCGCAGAAGCAAAAAAACCTTAAAAAATCTCATGTGTGCAAGCTCTCCTTGGTCAGCTTTTTGCATACGCACATGTGCAGAAGCAAAAAATCAGCGGAAATTAGTAAAAAAAAAAAATGGTGCTGTGCACCAACCAGCAAAGACAGCACTGGAGCAGTCATACACAAATTGTGCAATCAGAGGGCCACTAATGGACTACTGCACCAGGGCACACCAATAGGAACCTACCTCTGGTGCAAAATCAGTACAGTGTGACCTCTATTTACAAACGCCTCTACTTACGAACTTTTCTAGATAAGAACTAGGTGTTCAAGATTTTTTTGCCTCTTCTCAAGAACCATTTTCCACTTACAAACCCGAGCCTTCGAAACTGTAACCGGAAAAGGCAGGGAGAAGCCTCCGTGGGGCCTCTCTAGGAATCTCCTGGGAGGAAACAGGGCGTCCACCCTCCCTGTGGTTTCCCCAATGACACACATTATTTGCTTTTACAGTGATTCCTATGGGAAAAATGGCTTCTTCTTACAAATGTTTCTACTTAAGAACCTGGTCACGGAACGAATTAAGTTCATACTTTGTTATATTATCAGTTGACCCAATAAATCTACCGTTTGTACGTTTATAAAACTAGGTACTTGATGCATGTAAAATATTAACTATATATTTTGTCAAACAGAGTTATTCTGACAATTATGATTATGGATATAAAGGACTTAAGGTTTTCTAAAAAAATGTTTCTGGTTCCTATTCAAGATATTATAATATTTTAAACATCTGATATTATGAATGTGAAATCACCACCAAGAACTGTAGGAATAGGATTCTTCCATAATTTTGTTGTTGTTTGGCTTTAAGCCTGATTGAGGTTCTGCTTATAGCAATGAACTTCTTACTTTTCTCTGTCACTTTAATAAATGCACAGTAGGTTTACCTCGCCTGAATGGCAAGGCAGCACAGTGTTAGTGGATGGCGAGACCTTTTGGAAAAGACCAATATTTGCATATCTATTATAAATGTACTCTGGTTTTATACTTGTTTCATTAAAAAAACTGTTTTGATAATATGTAAGGTCAGGACTGTCAATATTCCAGAAAACTCATTTATTTTTTAAATCAAAGTTAAATACAGAAAAAACTAGTTCCCCAAAGAAGTATAAATTCAGAATTTCCTTACTGAAATGAACAGTGTTAATTCTTGTATGCATCAGAATGGAATATGCTGCAGATCTGTATGTTTATAGATTCAGCAAAAATGATAAGGGTAAATCACAAAGCAATTATGCAATGTAATTTGCATAAGAAAATCTGTTATTTAAAAGGAAAGGAAAGTTTTACTCAGCTTCTGGTCATACGATGTAGTGGTAATTGTCTTGGAAAACACTACAGTTTTTGTTTGCTATGTTCTTTTTCCGTGATAGTTTTTTTAATTTTCTAGTTCAGCTTATAGTTCTATACTTCTCATCCAATTACTAACTAGATTTAATCCTTTGAAGAATAAACAAGGTCAACAGCATACTGAGATTTATTATTTAAATACTGTACATCCATGCTAAAGCAACCTTTTGTTCCTGATGCTGAATTTAAAATATGCAAGATATGAAATCTGAAACTGGGATGGATAAATTCAAGTAGAGGAACACAAACACACACACAACATACATACTGAAGAGAGTGGGAGACAGAGGGAGAGAGAGGGGGGTGGAAGGGGAGGGAGGGAGAGGGAGGGAGGGAGGAAGAGAGAGAAAGAGAGGAAGGGTGGGGGGGAAAGGGATGGAGGGAGAGGGAGGGAAAGAGGAAGGAAAAGGAATAGAGAAAGAGAGAGAGGGAGGGAGGAAGAGAGGGAGGGTAGGAGGGAAAGGGAGGGAGGAAGGGAAAGAGGGAGGGGGAGGGAAGAAGGGAGAGAAGTAGGGAGGGAGAAAGAGGGAGGGAGAGGGAGAAAGAGAGAGGGAGGAAGAAGAGAGAGAGAGGGAGGGAGAGGGAGAAAGAGAGAGGGATGAAGAAGAGAGAGAGAGGGAGGTAAGGAGAGAGAGAGGAAGGGAGAGAGAGAGAGAGAGACCCTGTAATGAAATAAGTTAGGAATTGTGTCGACATAGACATGATTTTTTTAAAACAGGGGGTATCTATGTGAATTGTGCTTTGCCCAACAAATCATGGTCTAGTAAACCATATATTCTGCATTATAGAAACTATAGTATCAGGGAGATCAGAGGCAGCATGCTTCTAAATAGATTATTGGGAAACTCAGCTGGAGCGTGCTACATTGCATTATTATGTTAGTGATAGAGAGGCAGTGAACCATGTAGTTTAATGTGCTGTGCATGGATACTTTTAAACATTTAACTATTTTGAAGCCACCAATGAAAAGGTGATTGCGAGATGATTGCTTATGCTAATTTTTATCCAAGAGGTTAAATCTACTTATTTTTCTTAAGCTGAAATCCTATGAATGCTCACTGCTAACCCTATTTAAGCCAGCCATGAATGTCAAATATCTACATTAGGAAATTTAGCTATACAGGAGATTCTGGACTTCACATCTGGCAGGTGTTTTTGCCATCAAAATGACCTGCAAATATTTCTGACAAGCAAAATCAATGGAAAAGCCAGTGGTATGGTCATTGCACTGTCAGGTGATGCTTTTGCTTAACGACAGTAGGTGACTTACTTAATGATTGCAGAAGAAATGACCCTGATTAGGGTCTTGTCAGAGCTGCCAACCACAATTTTATTAGTCAAGCAGGGACATCGTATGTGGTCTATTGAAAGGAATACATCTGTTTTTAATGCTTCTTTATAAGAATTTCTACTTACCCTGTTTCCCCAAAAATAAGTCATACCCCGAAAGTAAGGCATGTCAGAGGTTTTCCAGAATTTCCTAATATAAGGCACCCCCCGAAAATAAAGCGTACTCAAGTTTACATACGGTACGGTGGAAAAACATACAGTACCATTCAAAACTGTTCATAGCGGTACCATAATAATGTGGCGTCCCCTGCTGGCCCCTTCCATCGTTTTGTACCATCCAGTACAGCAGACACAGTCTGCTGCTGTCTCACCGCCATTACAGTCTCCACTACAGTGCATAGACTGTAGTTCCTCTGGTGGCCGGAAGCTGCAATAGCGGGAGTATGCTGTTGTACCATATAAGTGCCGTCGTTTGTGTGTGTGGGTGCCATATTGACAGGTACCGTACCGTAATCAGTGTACCGTATGGTACACTTTCTTTGGGGGTGTCCGCTTTTCTGCCTGTGAATTTGTCTTATTTGAGAAATAATAAGGCACCCCCCGAAAATAGCACAACTTTTGGAGCAAAAATTAATATAAGACAGTGTCTTATTTTTGGGGAAACACAGTACTTCATTATATGGAGTGAAAATTGGGACATCATTTGCAAGTTAAAAACAAAATGAATGTAGTGGGAATATTTAAGAAGCGTGGGATAAGAACCGTGGTGGCCCAATGGTTAGAATGCAGTATTGCAGGCTTAACTCACTGCTTGTTACCAGCAGTTCTATTCTGAATGGCTTGAGGTTGACTCAGCCTTCCATCCTTCCAAAGTTGGTAAAATGAGGACCCAGATTTATTTATTTTATTTTATTTATTTATTTATTAGATTTGTATGCCGCCCCTTTCCGTAGACTCGGGGTGGCTCACAATACAATAAAAACAGTTCATGACAAATCTAATAATTTACAATTTAAAATATTTTAAAACCCCATTATTAAACAGACATACATACAAGCATACCATACATAAATTGTATAGGCCCGGGGGAGATATCTCAGTTCCCCCATGCCTGATGACAAAGGTGGGTTTTAAGGAGTTTACGAAAGGCAAGGAGGGTAGGGGCAGTTCTAATCTCTGGGGGGAGCTGGTTCCAGAGAGTCGGGGCCGCCACAGAGAAGGCTCTTCCCCTGGGGCCCGCAAACCAACATTGTTTAGTTGACGGGACCCGGAGAAGGCCCACTCTGTGGGACCTAATCGGTCGCTGGGATTCGTGCGGCAGAAGGCGGTCTCGGAGATATTCTGGTCCAATGCCATGAAGGGCTTTAAAGGTCATAACCAACACTTTGAATTGTGACCGGAAATTGATCGGCAACCAATGCAGACTGCGGAGTGTTGGTGTAACATGAGTATACCTAGGGAAGCCCATGATTGCTCTCGCAGCTGCATTCTGCACAATCTGAAGTTTCCGAACACTTTTCAAAGGTAGCCCCATGTAGAGAGCATTACAGTAGTCGAACCTCGAGGTGATGAGGGCATGAGTGACTGTGAGCAGTGAGTCCCGGTCCAGATAGGGCCGCAACTGGTGCACCAGGCGAACCTGGTGTTGAGGGCAACCTGCTGACACTGTAAACTGCTTACAGAGTTTACAGAAAGGGCTAAAAAGCAATAGGAAGCTGTATATAAAACGAACTGTTATTGCTATAAACAAGAAGAGAATAGAAAAAGTGAATGAGTGAAGACTGTGCATGGGACACAAAAGGGAGGCCACTATGAAAGAAGTGCCCTGAAGCAGTTTGGTCATGTTGAAAAATAAATCAGGATTAAATTTCAGTACACATGAAGGAAAAGGCAATAAGTAGGTGGGGCCTG
The DNA here is from genome assembly GCF_031021105.1 of Erythrolamprus reginae. Taxonomy (NCBI): domain Eukaryota; kingdom Metazoa; phylum Chordata; class Lepidosauria; order Squamata; family Dipsadidae; genus Erythrolamprus; species Erythrolamprus reginae. Next base: position 81,317,590 of record NC_091952.1, on the reverse strand, counting down.
GGCAAAATAATAGAAGTTAAATTAAAATTTCATTTAGTTAATATATTATTCTCCATGTTAATTAAGATACATTATTTGAATCAAGTTACTCGATCTAATTCATCTAATTATATTAGAAGCTACAATTTGGCTAATACTTTTTTTTTACAGAATTATGGGGACTTGTATTTCTCTTCCTGGAATAGGCTTTTATTTTAGAAGACAACACTGTGGGATGCAGAAGAAAATAGTGGATATTGTAAGAACGGTGGGTTCTTTTAAAGAAAAAGGGCTCCAAACAGACAATTTGTGCCCTTGAAGTTGACACTGGAAAAAGGCAGAGTAGAGCTATACTTATTAAAATTGCAGGACTGTTTAACACAGCAGAGTTCAGAGTAGAAATGAAAGTACTGCAGTCCCTGTCTAATCTATTGGACGAATCACATGTGCAACCTACCTTAGCAGACCCTTGCCAATTCTCCTGGTTTAGAAATAATAAGATACAGAACAAATATACTCTACTTCCACAATGAAAAAGAGAGTTGAAATTGGAACTAATGACCAAGATGATTATAATTAATTTCCTTGATGCTGAAAACGTCTCACGGATAGGACCTCTTGGCCCCAAATCTGGCAGAATGTACCAGAGTAGTTCTGGTGATAACAACCTGAAACCTTCCACTAGGGGGCAACAAGACCACATGCATATATAGAATACAAATTTAGCTAGCTTTCTGTTGTTGCACTATTGTAAACTATTAGTAGATCTGGTCACATCCAAAGGACATGGAAAGTGTTGGGAGGATAGTAAAAATTCTTCTGTTTCTAGATATGTAATTCGTGAAATAAATGTTTCTTCAGAAAGTACTTTCACTACTGAGTTTTCAGTATATAGTTTTTTAAAAAATGGCAACTTGTGTTATGAACACAATTCAGGAAGAAAATGGTATAATATTAGTAATAATTTTTCTCTGATGCCTGATTTCCATTACAATAACTGTAGATTATTAGACTAAAATAGATTTCCCCCCCAAAAAAATCTGAATAAAGGAGTTTCTAGATTAATGCTGTTATTAAAACAAAGCATTTCAAGTTTCAAATCCTTCTTACTAATTTTTAGAGTCTATTTGAATATATCAGTGGTTCTCAACCTGGGGGGCTGGGACCTCTTTGGGGGGTCAAATGACCATTTCACAGGGGTCACAGGGCTCACCTAGGAAAAGACAAATCCCCCATGTTGTTAGGAACTAAAGCTTTTATTCTGGTGCATGGGAATTGAAGTCCACACGTCATAGAAGAACCAACTTTGCCTACCGCTGCTCTAGTCAATCATCATGTGGTGATATGAGTAGAGTGCAGGGGTGGGCTACTGCCTGGATTGGGGGAGGGGATGCAGTGAGGTAGTGAAAATGGAGCTCCACCCCAGAGCACCCAATTTGCACTGAAAGATGTTCAAACATAATGCAGGTTGTCCTGCATAAGCCACGCCCACAGTGTGGTAATAAAAAAATTGGTAGCCCTTCACTGGTAGAGGGCTAATCCTATTGTGTCCAAAGGATGAAGGTCTTAATCCCATCACCCTGGAGCTGAAGGTCAGGGAGCTGCAGGAAGCTGCTTTGTATTTAAAACATGTTTCTCTTTTCCTCATCCAAGGAAATAGATTCTTCCTTTTCAATAGTTCCTAGGATATTTCATTTTTCTAGGAGGGGTGGGTGGGTGCTAATTTCCTTCAATATAAACTTTTAGCTGCTTTCTCACACATGAACTCTATAGTCCTACTTCATCAAGACTTGATTTTTGGAATTTTTCTGGAACATTGGATGACCTGGGCACTGGAAGTCCTTGCATTAGAAGTCTAAAATTAAGATCTGCTTTCTAATGAAACTGAACATAGTAATCTTCCCCCCCCCCCCAGGCATAATTTCTCTTTATGAAACAGTTCCTATACTATTTCCAGGTAACCTTGTCATAGATCCAACTCTGTTTCTGATGTTATTTTTGGTGTCTTGGCTTAGCTGGATGTCTTGTTCCTCTTCTTTCATACTGTGATTAGTTTTTTTTTACTTTAAATCCTTGCTCCTTGTTTTAAAGATCTAGCTTTTATCTTTTTTCTGATTCCATGAGGTTACTTTGATTTAAGTTTAAGATTTAATTATAAATTTCCACCCCATCGTGATTAGAAGATGCTGTCAAAATCTTGTCTAAGTGCCTGGAGGCTGTCAGGGTTTAGATGGGATGAAACAGGCTTAGGTTTAATCACAGAAAGATATAGGTGGTAGTGATCCAGAAGCATTTGACTTTAGTGGGAATTCCACCTTTGATTCTTGATGGGGGTAAGCATTTCTGCAATAAAGAATAGCTCAGGGTTGAAATGTCATTAAGTGTTGTACCCCATGTTTCTTGACAAATCTATATTTTATGTACACTGAGAGCATATGCACCAAGACAAATTCATTGCGTGTCCAATCACACTTGGCCAATAGAGAATTCTATTCTATTCTATTCTATTCTATTCTAGTCCATTCTATTCTAGTCCATTCTATTCTATTCTATTCTAAATGAAGGGTCCTTGATATATCTCTGAGCTCAGTCATTTTTTTGCAGACATTGTATTACTCACATTAGGTAACATTATCCATTGCTACAATGAAGATGTTGACTCGTTTGTCCCAAAGGTGCTTTTTTACAAGAGGCAGATGGATTTTCTGATATTTCTTTGAAGATGTTTCTCTTCTCTTCGATTCTTGATGGGGTTAAGCATTTCTGCAATAAAGAATAGCTCAGGGTTGAAATGTCATTAAGTGTTTCTTGACAAATCTATATTTTCTTTTATGTACACTGAGAGCATAGGCACCAAGACAAATTCCTTGCATGCTCAATCACACTTGCCCAATAAAGAATTCTATTCTATTCTATTCTATTCTATTCTATTCTATTCTATATGAAGGGTCCTTGATACATCTCTGAGCTCAGTCATTTTCTTGCAGACATTGTATTACTCGAATTAGGTAACATCATCTGTGTCCCAAAGGTGCTTTTGCAAGAGGCAAATGGATTTTCTGGTATTTCTTTGAAGACATTTCTCTTCTCATCCAAGAAGTTTCTTCACCTCTGACTAGATGGTGGCAAATGGAAGGATTTATACTCCTTGCAGACAGCTGGTCATTTGCATGCTTTTAGAGCAGGGCTGTGAAGCTCCTGTCCCATGGGCAGGATGCATCATGCACTGGCCATGCCCACACCCATCTTAGCAAAAGGGGGGGGGGAAGTCCCAATATGTCACGTGATACCGCTGTGATGACATGAGTTTGACAACAGCCGCCCAGAAAGGACTTGGGTGGCTCACAAATCCAATAAATTAAATTAAATTAAACCCTGTTTTAGAGGATGGTTGAAGCCACAAGGAGGTTTATTTATGTCGTTAGGTTTACCTAAGTAATGGAAATTTGTTTTTACTTTTATTAATTCGACTTCCATGCCGCGCAATCCCGAAGGACTCAGGGTGTCTTACAACAGTATAAAATACAAAAACAGTAAAAAGAAGTCAAATATAGAATCTGAGCTATAAAAATCTTAATTAAAAGCCATAATAAACATAATAAACTAACCCAACATGCATACTAGACATTCATACAATTTGGCCATGATTGTTGTTGGCCTACCAGGCCTGCCGGCAAAGCCAGCTCTTTGGGTGTGGAGCCTTCTTGGAACTGTTGAAAGGACTGCATTGTAGACTGGAGATAGAAGATGTAGTATCCCAGTCCCCTCTGTTGAGAGAGGGGTGTTCAATTTTGATATACAGTAATGCCTCGTTTTTTGCGGGGATGCGTTCCAAGACCACCCGTGAAAAACAAATTTCCTTGAAGTAGAGTGTAGGGATTGTGTAAGCCAAATATTAGCTATGCTCTAAGATATACAAAAAACAGTTATCTGAATAAACATGGTGAAAATTTGCCCCGAGACAGTGACTCATAGAATATGAACTTTGGACAGAGTAAGAAAAATCCCTCAACAGCGCTCCTGGCACAAGATAAGACACTAACGGTGTGATTGGCTAGCAACTCAGCCACCGATAGGTGCATAAAGTGAGAAGTTAGTAGCCTATCATAAGCTGTAGATGATACCTTTTATAACCAATTAGAAGCTTAATAGAAATAGCCTATGAACAGTTGTGTACTCAGAAGCCTTATTTTTGTATATAGATATAGCCTATGAAAACTTGTGTATTCAAGTCTTATTTTTAGCCTATAGATTTGAAAAACCTTATATTTGTAGCCTATAAGAAACATATATTAGGAAAAATTAGACTTGCATTTAGCCAATAGAAAATTACCAGTTGAAACCCCTCATTTGCATATGAAGGGTATAAAAGAAGGATACCTGTAACAATAAAGCTTTGTCACTTTACCCAGACCATTGACTCCGTGTTTCATTGGTAAGCACTAGTAATGGTTTCAGGATCGGGCCTCGTAAAGTGAACCATCACAGGGTTGTCGAGACCCCCGTCCAGCGGGGATCGCGTCTCGTCAGTAGAGGAATTTTTTTTAATGTATTTAATGAGTATTTGGACGTTTAAATCCCACCCTTTGCATTAAACAGTCATTCTATAATGTTTCTCAGCTGGAACTACATGTGATATCCTACCAGTTTCTCTAATAGAGTATAGTAGTACTGTAGAAGAATTTTATGAATTTTTAATGGCTTTAAAATTTTCAATGGATTTAATGGATTTAAACCCCCTTTGAAAACCCGTGAAGTAGCAAATCCGCAAAAAAAGATGAAACGTGAAGTAGCGAAGGATTACTGTATATGATATCTTTCACCCTCTGTCAAACCAGTGGTCCTTTCTGTGAAAAATGTGGACTTGGATGTCTTCAAAGAAAGAGTCAAAGAAGCCATTTATGTCTATGACCTGGATGACTAAGAACCCCCATAGACAGTTACTTAGGTTGGTGTTGTGGTTGGCTCTGGCCCAGTTCCTGCCCCAAGGAATGTGGAGATGGATGCAGGGGAAACATCAACACGTCATAGGCCTGTTTTATTGCCGACAGAGGCAGGTAGTGAAGTTTCCTCGGAAGAAGAAGAAGGTGGGGGTGACTTGGAAGAGGGGAGTTTTGCAGGAGGAGATCAATCATCCTTATCATCCCTGGATTCTGAACAAGAATGTATGACACATCCACGCATGTGTAGAGTGATGCATAGGAAACAACAACTGAAGGATTATTACAGGAGATAAATGAAGCCACCTGTGGTTGGGTGGGGCTGTAATTAGTGCTACAGATAAAAGAGCAGCCTGCTGTTTTAGCCTCATGGCAGTTTATCTGATTCATAGTTTCGTCAAGATCGTGGTTTTTGTTGTTCAAGATTGTGTGTGGACTTTCTGGACTTTAGAATTGGACTAAATTTCCCAGTTATTGGGTGAGCATTTGGATTGCATTTAACCCGTGCCTTGTGTGTACCAAAAAATCCCTTTGACATTTAAAAAGGGAGTTGTTTCTGTTTTTCTGTTGATAAAGACTTTTGGGTTTTCCTTCTATCGTGTGGTGTGTGTCTTTCTGGACTAATTACCCTGTAATTACGGGCAGTTGAGACACGCCGGCAGAACAGGTTGAGTAATGAAATATCTGCAAGAAAATAACCAATCTTAGAGAACACCAAGGACCTCTTGTAAGCATCCCTAGATATCCATAGAGCAGATTGGCAGTCTGGGTGCTTTCCTGATTTCATTGCTCAGCAAGTACCTTTTGTCCCCTTTCCAATTGTCTTTCCTTTATCTCATATATCATGTATATTTTCTTCCTTTCATATATCTTCTCCTCTATTTTTACATATTATCTTTATATATATTACTTCATGTCTATTCTCTTCCATATGTATTGTGTATTGGACAAATGAATGAATAAATAAAATAAATAAAGTAGAAACAAGCTAGGAAACCCTACATATAACTCAACACAAACTATGCATCACTTGCTGCCAACAAGATGTTCTTCACTCATGTCCTTTAAACCAAATATTGCAACAATTGTAAAGTACTGATCTTGAGGCTACCCTTGAAAACTATTCATAAGTTACAGCTGATTCAAAATGTGGCAGCCCATGTACTCATGGATTTGACCTAGTTTATTTATGTGATATCACATCTGTCAGAGGTCTAGTTTTTGTCAGTTTGTCAGTTTTTAGGTGCAATTTAACATGGAGTATAGATATCTACAAGATTATCCACTTTACCTTCTCATCAAGAGAGAAAGAGTATAGAGGTCAGATTAAAGGCTTCCCCTTGTAAAGTTATTGTGCACTTGAGTGAGGAGAAGCAGAGAGATGGGTAGAGACAGAATAACAGAACATAAGCATAGTGAAGGCGGAGTGATAAGCACAGTGAAGGTGGAGCTTTTCAGCAAGTAGGGCCTTGATCTCTTCATCATTTTCTATCATTACAATTCCATTTTAGTGATACAATTTAATGCTAGCAGGTCCTCCCTTTTATCAGGTTAATGCTCTGTATATCTGGAATGATCATTGTGGTTGGTTGTTGAGACTCAGGTCCCACCCACTTAAATTAAGACCAGTTGATGTTCTGCCCTTTAGACCTTAATTTTCATATACTTTGGATTTCTTTGGTTTTGAAAGGGACTTAATGTAATAGACATATTAGAAAAATAATGCATATTAATGCTGAATTATGTTAAGGACAGGAGAGAATTCTGTTGAATCAGTTTGAAAGGTGTTTATTCCATCACATTCATAAAATGTGGGTCAAAATACCTGGAGCTGAAAGGAATACAAAAACAGCTGTTTCAAGTGTTCTATACTTATTGTGTATACTAGATATTTGCACTCAACTGAAAGAGCTTTATTATTCCCATTACACTTTGAGTATTTTTCCCACCTCACCAACTCATATAGACTCCCCATTTGTACTTTATTCTATTGTGGTATTAGCCTAAGATTAATACAGACAGACAGTAAGGTAATTACAAGCTGTTATTAGCATGTTGTAAATCCTCTATCTATAGCCAAGGCAGAGCTCACAAAGGCTTAGGAGAGTTGAAAGAGTCTTTGTAAATTATGCCAGTACCGCCAGCTACTGACATGAAAAGTTTGGAGGCAGGAAGCCTGGGGAAAGTCCAAGATAGCTTATAGGTCAAGCATTCGAGGATTCTACAGAAGTTAGTCCAAATGAGAAGCTGAAAGTCCATTCAACTTGGAGTAGGGCATCATACAAACACAAGTCAGGAAGAAAGAAAGACATTTCTAACAAGGAGGAGGTGTGGAACATTCATTCATTCATTTATTTATTTATTCATTCATTCATTCATTCATTCATTCATTCATTCATTCATTCATTCATTTATTTATTAGATTTGTATGCCGTCCCTCTCCGTAGACTCGGGGCGGCTCACAGCAATAATAAACAATATATAACAAATCTAATAATTTAAAAGAAACACTAAAAGCCCCATTATTAAAAGCAAAAATACACACAAACATACCATACATAACTGTATAGGTCTGGGGGAGATGTTTCAATTCCCCCATGCCTGACGGCAAAGGTGGGTTTTAAGGAGTTTTGACAAAGTCTAGTTCTTGGCTTTGGTTAATTAGAGGCATGTAGACGCTATCTGCCCAAGGAAACAGGGTGAAATTCAGCAGGTTCTGATAGGTTCTGGAGAACTGGTAGCCGAAATTGTGAGTAGTTTGGAGAACCGGCATATACCACCTCTGACTGACCCCAGAGAGGGGTGGGAATGGAGATTTTAGCAATATCCTTCCCCTGCCATGTGCACCAAGCCACGCCCACCAAGCACGCCCACAGAACAGGTAGTAAAATGTTTTGGATTTCACCACTGATATGGACCATCCCAGACTTTGCTGTTTAGGCCTCTTTAACTGGTGAGATGTTTTAAGATTTGTATGCATCCTAAGTACAAATTCTGACGTCTAGTTCTCAGAATCAATGGTCATCTGCATTGAGTCAGAGCTAACGTTCACAGGTATAGTAGAAGCTAATGTTGTGTTTCCTCTTGATTTGCAAACTGCAAGTATGCTAAGTTCTCTTTGGCCTCAGAATCAGAAGAGTCCCTAACATCATGATGGTGAACCTTTTTTTCCTCAGATGCTGCAAGAGTGTGGGCGTGTGCTATCAACATGCGTGGGTGTCCATACCCATAATTCAATGCCTGGGGAGGGTGAAAAGAGCTTCCCCCTCCCCTCCAGAAGCCCTCTGGAGGCCGGAAATGGCCTGTCTCCCAACTTCTGGTGGGCCCAGTTGGCTCGTGTTCCGCCCTCCCCAGACTCCAAAGGCTTCCCTGGAGCTGGGGGAGGGTAAAAATGATCTCCCTCATCCCCCAGAGACTCTCTGGAAGCCAAATATGCCTTCCAGAGTGTCTGTGAGAGCCAAAAATCAGCTGGCCGGCATACACATGCATGTTGGAGCTGAGCTAGGGCAATGGCTCGAGTGCCAGCAGATATGGCTCTGCATGCCACCTGTGGCATCCGTGCCATAGGTTCCCCATCACTGCCCTAACATATTTGGGTTGTAGAAATCAGGTAAATCGCTAGATGGTAGCAAAGACTGGATTTATTTTCCCCATCTTTTTGTACACCATTTTGTAGTTTTCTAGATATCTGTAGGCCAGGTATGATAGCCGGAAACCCTGATAATATAAGAAAAGTTGCACCAAGAAAATTATATCTATGATAAACCTTCTTACACCTGCTGTCAGCTTTTGAAGTACATTTAACAGAACTCAGTTTGTTGCTGGGAATTACTTTGTCTTTTAAAATCTACTACACATAATTTCCTAGGGTGGCCTCAGATCTCATGTGACATGAAGGAAGAACTTGCAGTGGATACATTACCTGGGCCATTCAGAATTGAATACCTACAAGTAGAATCCGAGGTAGAATCCTAACCTCATATATAAACTGAATAAACAAATTCTCACAGCCAACCCACACTCAGTAAAAGACCCTGGAATACTAATATCAAATGACCTAAGTGCTAAAGCCCACTGCAACAATATCGCCAAAAAGGCTTCTAGAGTTGTTAACCTGATCCTACGTAGCTTCTGCTCTGGCAATCTCACACTACTCACAAGAGCCTACAAAACTTTTGCCAGACCCATCCTAGAATACAGCTCATCTGTCTGGAACCCATACCACATCTCGGACATCAACACCCTTGAAAAGGTCCAAAAATATTTCACCAGAAGAGCTCTTCACTCCTCCCCTCGAAACAGAATATCCTACGAAAATAGGCTAACAAACCTGGGTCTAGAAAGCTTAGAACTACGACGCCTAAAACACGACTTAAATATTGCCCACAAGATCATATACTGCAACATCCTACCTGTCAATGACTACTTCAGCTTCAACCGCAACAACACAAGAGCACGCAACAGATTCAAACTCAATATTAACCGCTACAAACTTGACTGTCGAGCAATCTGTTTAACTGTTTAACAATCTGTTTGACTGTTTAACAATCGAGTTGTCGAAGCATGGAACTCATTACCAGACTTAATAGTGTCAACCCCTAACCCCCTACATTTCTCCCTTAGACTATCCACAATTGACCTCTCCAGGTTCCTAAAAGGTCAGTAAGGAGCGTACATAAGTGCACTAGTGTGCCTTTCGTCCGCTGTCCAGTTATCTTTCCTTTATCTCATATATCATATATACAGTGGTACCTCAAGATACGAACTTAATTGGTTCCAGGGGGAGGTTCGTAAGACGAAAGGTTCGTAAGACGAAACATTGTTTCCCATAGGAAACAATGTAAAGTCAATTAATCCGTGCAACAAAAAAACCCCCCCGCAAAAAACTGCTGCCGCCCGGCTGTCACCTTTTAAAACAGCCGGGTGGGCTTCCCAGCAGCCTCCTGAACCCGAACGCCAAACCCGAACTTCTGGGTTCGGCGTTGGGAGGCTGCTGAGAAGCCCCCCGGCTGTTTTAAAAGGTGACAGCCGGGCGGCGGGGCTTCTCAGCGAAAGTTCGGGTTTGGGAGGCTTCTTTGAGGAGGCGTGGAAGCCTCTTGCAGCAGCTGCCACAGCCGCCGGCTTCCCCGCCGCTCGCCCGCCGCCCGCCCAGGATGCTGACCTGCTGCCTCACGGGGAAGCCGGGCAAGAGCAATCTTCTGCCGGCCATGGGCGACTCCCCGCCGCTCGCCCATGGCCGGCAGAAGATCGCTCTTCCCCGGCTTCCCCGCGAGGCTTCCCCCCTCCTCGCCTGCCGCCCGCCCACCCAGAATGCTGACCTGATGCCTCGCGGGGAAGCCGGGCAAGAGCGATCTTCTGCCAGCCATGGGCGAGCGGCGGGGAGTTGCCCATGGCCGGCAGAAGATCGCTCTTGCCCGGCTTCACCGCGAGGCATCAGGTCAGCAAGAGTGATCTTCTGCCGGCCATGGGCGACTCCCCGCCGCTCGCGTTGGGGTGGGGTGGGGGCTGTCAGGACACCCCCCTACCCCAGCACTTTGCATCCTGCCGGCTAAGAGCAATCGGGCAGCAGCTTCTGCTGGACACGGGCAATGAGCGGGACAGAGAAGCGGGGAGAATCAGGAGGCTCCTTTGGTGGCTTGAGGCTGCCTGGCTTTGTGTTTTTGGCTGGGGGAGGAGGCAGGAGGGCCGGCCACCCCACCCCAGTGCTTCACCTTCCCCCCCCAGCCAAAAACCCAAAGGTCCCCACCACAGCACCCGCTGCAGCCAAAACAACAAAGCCGGGCAGTTCCCCAGCTGCCGAAGGAGACTTAACCCCGCCCCTCTGTCCCACCCATCGCCCGTATCCCCCCCGCCACTGCCGCCCGCTGGCTGCGAGCACTCTGCCATGTGGCCAAGAAGCATTCAGGGCGAAGTGCATGGAGGAATGGGAAGCTGAAGCCACCGGCGTTTGTGCTTCCCATTCCTCCACGCGCTGAATGCCTCCTGGCCGCCTGGCAGAGCGCTCGCAGCCAGCGGGCGGCAGTGGCGGGGGGGATACGGGTGATGGGTGGGACAGCAAACAGGCTTTGGGGTTTTGGCTGGGGGGAGAAGTAGGACCTTCCTAACTCCCCCCCCCAGCCAAAACCCCAAAGCCTGTTTGCTGCCGCACGGTTTAGCCAGGACAGGAGCGAAGTGACGTGGAGGAATGGGGAGCTGAAACCGGGTGGTTTCAGCTTTCCATCCCTCCACGTCACTTCGCCGCTAAATCGTGCAGCAGCAAACAGGCTTTGGGGTTTTGGCTGGGGGGGGGGAGAAGTAGGACCTTCCTAACTCCCCCCCCCAGCCAAAACCCCAAAGCCTGTTTGCTGCCACGGTTTAGCCAGGACAGGAGCGAAGTGACGTGGAGGAATGGGGAGCTGAAACCGGGCGGTTTCAGCTTTCCATCCCTCCACGTCACTTTGCCGCTAAATCGTGCAGCAGCAAACAGGCTTTGGGGTTTTGGCTGGGGGGGAGAAGTAGGACCTTTCTAACTCCCTCCCCCCCAGCCAAAACCCCAAAGCCTGTTTGCTGCCACGGTTTAGCCAGGACATGAGCGAAGTTACTTGGAGGAATGGGGAGCTGAAACCGGGTGGCGGCGGGGGGGGGATACGGGCGATGGGTGGGACAGAGGGGCGGGGTTAAGTCTCCTTCGGCAGCTTGGGAACTGCCCGGCTTTGTCGTTTTGGCTGCAGTGGGTGCTGTGGTGGGGACCTTTGGGTTTTTTGGCTGGGGGGGAAGGTGAAGCACTGGGGTGGGGTGGCCGGCCCTCCTGCCTCCCCCCCCAGCCAAAAACACAAAGCCAGGCAGCCCCCAGCCGCCAAAGGAGCCTGCTGATTCTCCCCGCTTCTCTGTCCCGCTCATTGCCCGTGTCCGGCAGAAGCTGCTGCCCGATTGCTCTTAGCCAGCAGGATGCAAAGTGCTGGGGTGGGGGGTGTCCTGACAGCCCCCCCACCCCAATGCTTCACCTCCCGCTGGGCAAGAGCGCTGGATACGGGCGATGGGTGGGACAGAGGAGCGGGGGGTGGGACAGAGGGGCGGAAGTTCGGGTTTGGCGTTCAGCTTCGGGAGGCTGCTGGAAAGCCGCCCGGCTGTTTTAAAAGGTGACAGCTGGGCTGGGGGACTTCCCAGAAACCTCCCGAACCCCGAACTTTTGCCGAACTTCAGGGTTTGGGGGGTTGCTGGGAAGCCCCCCAGCCCGGCGGTCACCTTTTAAAACAGCTGGGCGGCTTCCCAGCAGTCTCCGAACGCCAAACGCGGAAGTTCAGGTTTGGCGTTCGGCTTCGGGAGGCTGCTGGAAAGCCGCCCGGCTGTTTTAAAAGGTGATTGCCGGGCTGGGGGGCTTCCCAGCAACCTCCCAAACCCCGAACTTTTGCCGAACTTCCGGGTTCGTGGTTCGGGGGGTTGCTGGGAAGCCCCCCAGCCTGGCGGTCACCTTTTATTTATTTTTTTTGAAAATAAATTTATTAAATATATACAATAAAAACCAGATACGGTCACCTTTTAAAACAGCCGGGGGGCTTCCCAGCAGCCTCCCGAATGCCGAACCCGGAAGTTCGGGTTTGGCGTTCATAACTCGAAAAAAGTTCGTAAGAAGAGGCAAATTTTTTCTGAACCCCGGGTTCGTATCACGAGTTGTTCGTAAGACGAGGGGTTCGTATCTTGAGGTACCACTGTATTTTCTTCCTTTCATATATCTTCTCCTCTATTTTATATTTTTCTTTATATATATTACCTCATGTCTATTCTCTTCTATATGTATTGTGTATTGGACAAAATAAATAAATAAAATAAAGTCTATTTTTAAGAAAGAATTCTCAAAAATCGTAACATATGATAGAGAACTAATATTCAACAAATAGCTGGGGAAAATGGGAGTTAAAGTCCATAAGTCTTACATTTGCCAAAGTTGGATACCACTTTTTTATACCACGGGCCATGCTGTATATGCAGCCCACATTTCCCCCAAATTTTGCCAAGTTGTGCAACCTGATCCCACTGAGAGGTAATTATAGATTCTCTCCTGTTTTGATGTCAAGTTGCAAAGCTCTTGAAGGGAACTTTACACAAGGTGGTTTAGCAAACGATCTGAAAATAAACATTTTTTTAAAATGACTGAGTCTCATCCATAATTTTATCCTTATTTGTTTCTTCCTGCTTGTATCTTTCATCCTGTCATTGGGCTTTGACTTAGGCAATTTTAAAACCCTTTTTTCTATGAAGACGATTTCTTCTTCCTCTTCTTTTCCCGACTGAGCTATAAACAATTTTTCAAATGCAGCTGTGTTGCAAATGAAGACATTCATCCATTGACTGGCTCTATTCTTAGTCCCTTTCTTGATAATACCTGACATGGAACTTGCCCTTTTCCTTGTCATTGCACACAATGTTGTCACTTTCATTGAGTCGTCTAACAAAAAAAAGAAGGAACAATGTAATAACAGGTAGAGTTACTATCAGTCATACCTCCCCTAGATATACTGGTTTGTCAGCTACATCGAATGTTTTATATGGTGAAGTCTTCTAAAATGTGACCTCTACTTTAAAGTGGCATTGTTCCTCTTGTTTACATATCACATCTTCCCTTGTATCCTCTTCCATTAATGTGGCACTACAGCCAAGCATCAGGAAATGTCTAATCTGGGAGGCTGGAATGCTACATAAAGGCTTGCTTCACATTTCAATCAAGAATGACAGCATTGTAAAATGTTTGTTACTGCCCCTCAGCTCCAGTCAGTAGGGCCAATGGAACGAGATGCAAACAGCTGTAATCCAAAGCATCAGGAACAGAAGCACTATTTGTTTCTCCCCATTATTAAATGCACAGGTTAAATAAAAAAACAAATAATGTGATTCCTTGGTAATTCCTCCGATTCTTTGAAAGTAAACAAATAGACCACTAAAGGATGAATCCGTACTTTCTCTGATATAAGCTTTATTTATGCAGGTAGATAGTGTTCTGTCGAGCTCTCTGGTAGAATCCTCCCAAAAATGCACAGATACAATTTCAGACACACACACACGTTTGAAAATTCAAAACAATGTTCTTTATAATGAAAATTCACTTAAACCAAGCCCTCTTTCGGTATAGCAAAGAGCACCCGTCTCCAAACAAACTGGTAATTTGTACAAGTCCCTTATCAGTTCTGTGATACTTAGCTTGCAGCTGTGAGGCAATTCACAGTCCTTCTTCTTTCACAAAGTGAAACACACTTTGCTCTGGTTTAGTTTCAAAGCAGGGAAAAATCAGCACACAAAGATCAAAGTCAGCAAAGCAGTCATGAAACACAATGATCAGATAATCCTCCACAATGGCCAAAAACACAGGCTGCTATTTATAGCAGCCTCACTAATTACCACAGCGCCACCCAACCACAGGTGGCCTCATTTTCTTTGATAATAATCTGTCAGTTGTTGTTGCCTACGCATCGCTCTCCGCATGCGTGGCTGTATCATTAACTCTTGTTCTGAATCCAAGGAGGAGCTAGATAATTGATCTCCTTCTGAGCTGTCTGCCACACTCTCCTCCTCCCTGTCACTCATGTCTTCTTGGTCAGAGGAACCTTCATCATCAAATTCCACCAGGGGCAAAACAGGCCTGCAGCATGTGGATGATTCCCCCACATCCACAGTCCTTGGGGCAGGAGCTGGGCCAGAGCTAACCACAACAGATAGGTAGTTGGTATGTTCTCTGACACAAACATTCCCTTATTTAATCTCCTTCCCCTTCTTCTCTCATCCCCCCCTTCTCTCACCTTCAAATCTGTTAGAATATTCATGACTGGGAGAGCCATGTTAACAAAGTCAGCCAATGGGAGTTAACCGCTTCTGAGTCTGTGCAGAGAATCGAAACTGAAAGTTTAAGCTTAAGGCTGGGCGTGGCTCAGTCCACTGCTCTCTTGTCCACTCTGTGCTTGTCTGCTGCTAAAATGAAACTAATTGTTCTCTTCTACCTGTAACTGCTTGAAGAAGAATTTGTATTGGTATTGTAAAATTTACTTCACCTATATACTCGTGTGTAAAGAAGTTAATGAATCCAGCTGAATCGGTCATCTCTGTGTGCTTCTGAAAATGGATTTTTCTGCAACAAAATCTAATAAAATCTTCCCTTAAATCTTGGAGATATAGAAAGAATTGATTGATTGATTGATTGATTGATTGATTGTTCAAAGACTCTCATGTTGCGCAAATCCACAGAATGGAGTGAGGTTCACCTGATTCCTGATTGATTCTCATTCCAAGCCAGAAATCTCTCCCAAACTCAAATTGCCTTACCGTTGCCAGAGAAAATTGACCTTCCAAGCTAGCAAAGATTCCACCCTTGATCCCATGAAGAAACAGGAGATATTTATGTCAGCTGAAGCCCCACCTCTAGTTTGAGCAAAGCTGCCTCCACGAAGTATTGCGGGGTGTCAGCAAACGGACGTTACTCGCACTTCTGGGATGTCCAAAAGTCAGCCCAGCCCCACTTCCCATGGTAGCTCCTTCAGCAGGTGTTTTGTGTGTGTGTGTGTGTGCACTTTTTTTTTTTGATGGACCAGATTTCCTATTGCTTAAATCTACTGTATTTCCTTTGTGGAATTTATCTACCACACATATGGAAAAGCAATAGGATGGAGTGGAAGAGGGAATGGGAATAGGCTGGAATGAAATACAATGGAATGTAAATATGAGAGAATGGAATGGGACTATGTATAGTATACTTTATTTATTTATTTATTTATTTACTTACTTACTTACTTACTTACTTACTTACTTACTTACTTACTAGATTTGTATGCCGCCCCTCTCCGAAGACTCGGGGCGGCTAACAACAATAAAAAGACAATGTAAACAAATCTAATATTAAAAATAATCTAAAAAACCCCAATTTAAGGAACCACTCATACATACAAGCATACCATGTATAAATTCTATAAGCCTAGGGGGAAGTGAAATTTCAATTCCCCCATGCCTGACGACAGAGGTGGGTTTTAAGGAGCTTGCGAAAGGCAAGGAGGGTGGGGGCAACTCTGATATCTGGGGGGAGCTGGTTCCAGAGGGCCGGGGCTGCCACAGAGAAGGCTCTTCTCTTGGGTCCTGCCAAACGACATGGGACCCGGAGAAGGCCAACTCTGTGGGACCTAACCGGTTGCTGGGATTCGTGCGGCAGAAGGCGGTCCCGGAGATATTCTGGTCCGATGCCATGAAGGGCTTTATAGGTCATAACCAACACTTTGAATTGTGACTGGAAATTTATTGGCAACCAATGCAGACTGCGAAGTGTTGGTGTAACATGGGCATACCTTGGGAAGCCCATGATTGCTCTCGCAGCTGCATTCTGCATGATCTGAAGTTTCCGAACACTTTTCAAAGGTAGCCCCATGTAGAGAGCATTACAGTAGTCGAACCTCAAGGTGATGAGGGCATGAGTGACTGTGAGCAGTGAGTCCCAGTCCAGATAGGGCTGTATACAGATCCATCACACTAGGAACACAATTTAGATGTCTTACATGCACAGCTACCTGGCACTCATCCATGACTGCTCTTGCATATGCCTGCTACACACATAGATAATGCCTGGATCCATCTCGGGTATCTTCAAATAAGGCTAGAAAAATGCCTAAATTGATTCCTAAAGAATGCAGTTAGTAATCTGAAAGTCTTAGACTAAATAACAATAGCAATAGCACTTAGACTTATATACCACTTCACAGTGCTTTACAGCTCTAAGTGGTTTACAGAGTCAGCATATTGCCCCCAGTGATCTAGGTCCTCATTTTACTGACCTTGGAAGCAGCGGTGGGCTATGAGCCGAAACGCTAAATTGTGCTCGCCACGGCAGCTTGTAAGTTCTTGCGGGACTAGGGCGATTTTGCTGCTGCACCTGTGGAAGTAGCAAAATGGCACACGGAGCCGCAGGTAAAACTTTGCCAAAACACAGGCGCAATTTTGTTACCTCCACAGGTGCAGCAGCAAAATCGCGCTGGTCCCGCAAGAACTTACAAGCCGCAATTTAGCGTTCCGGCTCATGGACCATTGCTGCTTGGAAGGATGGGAGGCTGAGTCAACCTTTAGCATGATGAGATTCAATCTGCCTAATTTCAGGCAACAGGCAAGCAGCAGAAGTAGCCCGCAATACTGCATTCTAACCACTGTGCTACATGAATCCCAGTGGGTGGTTATGTCCCACAGAGTTGGCCTTCTCCGGGTCCCTTTGACTAAACAATGTCATTTAGCGGAACCCAGGAGAAGAGCCTTCTCTGTGGCGGCCCCGACCCTCTGGAACCAGCTCCCCCCGGAGATTAGAACTGCCCCCACCCTCCTTGCCTTTCATAAAGTTCTTAAGACCCATCTCTGCCATCAGGCATGGGGGAATTGACACATCTCCCCCGGGCCTATACAGTTTATACATGGAATGTTTGTGTGTGTGTTTGCTTTTAATAATGGGTTTTTTAGTGTTTTTAAAATTATTAGATTTGTTTTTTACATTGTTCTTGTTATTGTTGTGAGCCGCCCGGAGTCTACGGAGAGGGGCGGCATGCAAATCTAATAAATGAATGAATGAATGAATGAATGAATGAATGAATGAATAAATAAATAAATAAATAAATAAATAAATAAATAAAATGACTCCTAAGCAGAAGAAAGTCACCACGACTTTGCTAAATAGAACAAATCTAAGCAAAACCACCTACGACCCCCATTCTGAATATAATGACAACTCTAGGCTTGTTTTCGGTCATCCAGGATTCCTCTCCCAGAACTTCTGAAAAGAAAACCAGCATTTAATTGGGACAAGTCAACCCTTCTTTCTACTGACTGAAAAAAGGGGATGCTAAGTGCCAGCCCCTTCAATGGCAAAGTCATCCAGAAACAGCTGAAGGTCGTGGGACCAAACTGCCTTTGCTGATATTTCCTAGTTAAACTAATCAGATTTGAGCAGTGCATTTTGCCTCCCTCTTCAAACAGAAACAATCCTGCATCTGTCTCAACACAATAGCACTATCCTAAAAGAGCATAGGCTAAATGGTTATTTCATCTGGCATTCTGCTTTCTGCAGCTGGTCTACCAGGGGTGTCTGCAGCTCCTGATATAAAAACAAACACACGCACTGATACCCACAATTTTTTTTAAAAAATGGCTTCAAAATGGACTTAACTATATTCTGAAGCTTGTGTACAGGGAAGCACTGTGCCTGATATATACAACTGCTCAGCGGGGAGGTTTTGTCACAGGTATTTGTTTTATATGTGCTTTCCCAGCATGATGCTAAATTCGAATTTATCCACTAACACATGGCATTGGACGATCTCTCATTTTACGGCGGAACTCTCTGGCGAAGGCAGGCCAGCACTGCAGGAAGCTAATCAGCATGATTTTTTTATACTTTTTCGAGACCTCTTCGTAATCACTGTCATAATCATGCTTTCCAATGGGGGCCCGATGCATTCTTAAACGTTGCAATGGATTATATGCAGTTAGAGACACGGAGTGGGGGAGGCCTTTGTTGTTGTTTCTTTGAATTCTGTAGGCATGTGGGAGCCGCAGGAATAATGTAACATTATTGTAATTTGCTGTCTTTTGTCATCTTTGGCTAAATGTGTAGACAGCAGAGGTAAAATAATAAAGCAGTCGCTTTAGTAGCAAGTCACAAAACACATTGTACCAACCAAGAGATGCATATAGTTCTACTCTATATTCAATTTATTAATTCAATTCATTCATTCAAAAGATTTATAGGGCCACCCTTCTTAAGCAACTCTGTGTAACGCACAACTATGATAAATAAAGCAATCATAAAAAGAATACAGCAATGAGCAAAAACCCTGCATTGTAATTGTCCCCCTTGGGTTGTTCCAGAGCAGACTCAGCTACCCTCTATCCATGCGTTCTACCCAGCAGTGGGCTACGAGCCGGAACGCTAAATTGTGCTCACTGCCATGGCTCATAAGTTCTTGAACAGCGCAATTTTACTGCTGCACCTGTGGAGGAAGCAAAATCAGGCACAGAACCGCAGGTGCGCTTGTTTTGGTGAGGTTTTTTTGCTTCCGTGCATGCTGAAACACTGGCGCACCTGCGGCTCCGTGCATGATTTTGCTTCCTCCACAGGTGCAGCAGCAAAATCACGCTGCACTGCAAGAACCTACCAGCTGCGGCGGTGAGCACAATTTAGCATTCCAGCTCGTAGCCCACCGCTGATTCTACCCCTGCAATCCCAGTGGCTCAGTAAAAAGCCAGGTCTTATGGTCTTTGGGAAAGCTACAGGTGGGTGGCCCTGTTGAATCACCAATGAGAGGGTATTCCACAAGGTCAAGGCAGTCGTAGAAAAGGCAAATTTTCAAGGTCCTGCTAGATGATAAGATTTCAGTGATGTGACCTGTTAGCATGCCCATTCTATCTGATCTAGTTTGACGGACCAATATTCTTAGGGAAAGGCAGCGTAAGGCCGAAGCCGTGATTTGAGTTAGAGACTTTGGCCTGCCACAAATAGAGTAATACTGTGGGAATTGGAAGGGGTGGTTGCATGAGTGGGAAAGATACTAGCCACATTAAATTCCTTCTTCAAGGTTCAAGGTCATCCTTTGTTCAGCACCATTGGAAGTACGGAAGAGGTCCGTGGATGTGCAGACAACTGGACTGGTCCACATGATGAACTTGTGGGTGTGGGGATGAAGGATGAACCTTAACCTGGGTGGGGAACTGTAAGAAAGAATCGGTTTGACTAGAGTTCATAACTCACATGGCTCTGGGCTATATATTGTGCCTCAAAGCTGGAAACTCTATAATAGTTGTCTCCATCTTAAGGATGGGAGAAGACTGCTCTAATCAATAGGCATACTCATTCATTTATATTTATTTATTTTGGAAGGGTTTTATAGTTTTATAATAATATAAATATTTTTATATCATTGTGGTTTTTATTGATTAGTATATGCTGCCAGAGTGGCTTCTGTGAGATGGACAGCCATATAAAAGTGATAAATAGATTATTTTACTGATAAGTTGAGATGTTAAGACTCCAGGTTAGAAAGAAAGAGCTTGTGAATTGGGGTGAAGTCCAGCAGGTCCTGACATGTTTTGGAGAACCAATAGCAGAAATTTTGAATAGTTCGGAGAACCGGCAAACACCACTTCTGGCTGGCCCCAGAGTGGGGTGGGAATGGAGATTTTGCAATATTCTTCCCCCAGGAATGGGGTGGGAATGGGGATTTTGCAGTATCCCTCCCTACCACTCCCACCAAACCATGCCCACCAAACCATGTCTACAGAACTGGTAGTGCAAAAAATGGATTTCACCACTGCTGTAAATTCTAATCCCATTTTAGGCATTAAAGCTAATTGGATGGCTGTGGGCAAGTCACTCTTTCTCAGACCATAATGCCAGGTTTGGGCGACAAGCCAGTTGATCTATATCTATCATAACCAGTGGATTAACACCTGGTTGATCCAAAAAATAGTGGATTACTTTTAGGAAAACTTTAGAAAGGAAAAAAGAATACTTTATTTAGGAGATATCTATTATCTTGTATATATCACACTTGTGTTCTTTTCATTTAAATGGCCACCACATTTAAAAATGTAAAATGGAACCAGAAATCTGCAGCAGATGGAACCAGAAATCTGCAGCAGATGTTCTGTAAAGGGCCAAGAATACTTGCAGTTGAAATCACATAAAAAGCTAAAAAGAAAAGAAAATAGTTTGTCAAAGGAAACAAGCTATAGGACGGAGAGGGCATGTAACCAAGATCATTGGACACAGATGACTTCCTCTTTAACAATCCTATTATCTCCTTTAAAAGACTGTAAGTAGAACCAATGTGATAAAATGATCCACTATATTTTTTTTACTTGATACCTGAGATCTTTGCAAGTAGGGGTGTCCAGAACTGAGGCTAGCATTCTTTTCTTGCAAAACACAAGCTGTGCCATTAGACCAGGGGTGTCAAACTCAAAGCCCAGGGGTCAGATTCAGCCCATGGGGTGGTTAGATCTGGCCCACAGGGCCATCCTGGGAAAAACAAAGGACCAGGCCGTGGTGCCTTTGTCAGTGAAAACAGAGTTTGGGAGGGCCACATGCAGCTCTCCAGGAGTGGGATTCAAAATTTTTATTGCCGGTTCTGTGGGCGTGGTTTGGTGGTCATGGCTTGGTGGTCATGTGACTGGGTGGGCATGGTCAACTTCATATCACTCACATTGAGGGGAGCCTTGCTTTGCCCCACTTGCCTGGCCTCCTGAGCTCTTCTGATCTTTGTCTATTAATTTTACTACTACAGTGTCTATGGTTGAATTATCTAAAAACCTCAACCAGCACTATAAAGAAACCCTTTTCCAGTTTCCCCAGATATTCATGCTAAACTAGCCATACATCTAATTCTGATTGCCTGCAAAAATCAGCTGTTTGCACTGAAAGTATCTACAAGAACTTGACTCAAAAATAGTGTACACTATATAGTGTGTATACTTTGATGGAGAGAAAAACAAGGTTATCCATTCTCTCTCAGAGTAGGAGGCATTGTGATTATGTGAGTAACACAACATTCTCACCTACTTCCAGATGCAAGTCAGATGCTTGAAGTCGTTCTCACATAAGGAGAGAAATAAAGAGCTTGAACACAATGATAACCAGTTCTTATTTGATATTCTCCACTGGAAGAATTAAATTTATTTATTTGTTTGTTTGTTTGTTTGTTTATTTATTTACTTACTTACTTACTTACTTACTTACTTACTTACTTACTTATTTTCTTATTTATTTGTGAAAATGTGTACAAGATAATAGGTTAAACATAAACAAAAGCAAAGGTAAATTTGGACAATAGGACAGTAGCACGGGGACTGTAGGCTCGATACTGTGCTTATGCACGACCCTTACAGACCTCTTAGGAATGGGGTAAAGATAATTGTAGGCAGTTTGGGGTTTGGTGAAGAAACCACAGAGTCAGGTAGTGCATTCCATGCATTGATCACTCTGTGGCTGAAGTTGTATTTTCCACAGTTGAATTTTGAGCGGTTTATATTTACATTGAGTTTGAATCTATTTTGTGTGCATGTGTTGTTGTGGTTGAGGCTAAAGTAATGTCCGATATGCAGACAAGTGAGCTGTATTCAAAGATTGGTCTGGCAAATGTTTTGTATGCTCTGGTTAGCAGTTTAATATTGCCAAAGAAGAAGCTACGCAAGATTAGGTTAACAACTCTTAGTGCCTTTTTGGCAATGTTGTTACAATAATCTCTGGCACTTAGGTCATTAGATATGAGTATTCCAAGGTAGTTTGTCATGTCCTATCAAATGTTTGTACAATCAAAGGCTTTACAAAAGTCTGTAAATTGTATTTATTGATTTATCTTGTGAAGTCCATATGTTTTTGCAGTGTAGGAGTTGCAGGTTAGTGGATATTTTTTTTTCTGAAACCAAATTGTTTCTTAGAGAGTAGGTTGTTAGTTTCTAGGTGAAGGATGGTGGATTGATTTATGATTGATTTCAAGACTTTGCAGGTGATGCAACAAAAATAAATTAGTCTGTAATTGGGTAAGAGGCTAGTCCTGAAGGATTTTTCAAAAATTATGCTTAGATGTTCAGCTATGGTTGTGGAGAGCTTTTTAAAGAAATATGCACATAGACCATCAGGTCCAATGGATAGAGATGGTTTTAGGTTGCGTAATGCTTTCCCAACATTATCTTCTGTAAATGCGGGTGAACCTTCATTATGGGGTACAAGATGTAGTGACTTACTGAAATTGATTCACCAAGATCCTTGAAGCTAACACAACAAAGGGGCTACCTTTGAAAAGTGTTCGGAAACTTCAGATCGTGCAGAATGCAGCTGCGAGAGCTATCATGGGCTTTCCTAAACATGCCCATGTTACTCCAACACTCCGCAGTCTGCATTGGTTGTCGATCGATTTCCGGTCACAATTCAAAGTGTTGGTTATGACCTATAAAGCCCTTTATGGCATCGGACCAGAATATTTCCGGGACCGCCTTCTGCCGCACGAATCCCAGCGACCAGTTAGGTCCCACAGAGTTGGCCTTCTCCGGGTCCCGTCGACTAAACAATGTCATCTGGCGGGACCCAGGGGAAGAGCCTTCTCTGTGGCTGCCCCAACCCTCTGGAACCAACTCCCCCCAGATATCAGAGTTGCCCCCACCCTACTTGCCTTTCGTAAGCTGCTTAAAACCCACCTCAGGCATGGGGGAATTGAAATTTTCCCTTCCCCCTTAGGCTTATAGAATTTATATATGGTATGCTTGTATGTATGATTGGCTCTTTAAATTGGGGTTTTTTAGATTATTTTTAATATTAGATTTGTTTACATTGTCTTTTTTATTGTTGTTAGCCGCCCTGAGTCTTCGGAGAGGGGCAGCATACAAATCTAATAAATAAAATAAATAAATAAATAACATGAATGGAGACACAAATGGTTTTTTTTAAAAATGAATGCAATATGTGTGGGTAAACTAATATACTCACTGTATTTGTAAACATTTCTCTGCAAGTTTTTTTTGCTTCCTGCTATTTCCAACTCATTAAAGATACTGCTGGACATCATGACACAGAGGGCACTACCATTGCTTTTTAAAAAAAAAACACCTGAAGTTTTCCAGGAGATTATTTTCTGCTGTATGTCTTATTTCCTCCTGGGTATTAATTTATAAAGTTAAACAATTACCTCATGCATAATATAGTATAATTGAACTGGATGGTTCACCGAGCCAAGCTAATGCAGACGAGCTTGGACCAACAGATCCGCTTCTGCCTTTGAACTATATAATAAGCATAACACAATCCAAACTCTTTTGGATTGCTGACACTGCAGGAAATGAGATGGCGCAATCTGCTTTCTAACACAATTTGCTTCTTGTCACGGGAAGATTTTTTTTAAGAACCTAAACTTCCCCCCAAATTCATTGAACCAGAAAATGGCGGGATTGTTTAATCCAAATGACGACTTACTAGAAATGGCAGACTGATTTTGCATCTCGTTTTTCACCCCAGCAAATATCAATTTATCATTAAGTTCAGTTGACATAATTTTAATATTTTCTGCATTCGGGCACATGTAGGCTTATTTCTGTACACATTAATAAATGTCAAATTAGCATAAAGAAATGGGAAGATATAGTTTTCATTATATATATATACAGTATATGTACATATATACATTAGAAAAAGCAAAACAAACCTAAACACCCAATTTTTCAAGTAGTAAATCTTGACGTGACGTTTATGTTTTTATACCAATGCCTGGACGTATTATTTACAATTTTCAGATTTTTGTACATATACAGAATGTCCAATCAATTCACTGTTATAAACTACATGTTTAAGCAGGAACTTGCAACAAAACAGACACTATTTAGATAACTTTACAAGATTGGGTTTTTGTTCGCAGTGCTGATTTACAAGTAATGGAGAGTTAAGTTATAGAATAGATTTAAAGTAGGCTGGGTGCTAGACCAGCATAAAATTTGGATGAATATTTGTAGTTTAGAATAAGGTGAGAACCTGGTCATGGTGTTCCAGTGCTATGTAAACCGGGTTGTCATATTATGATTGATAGATTACAACATTTAATGAGAATAGACTAATAGACTAAAAAGTAAAGATTTTTATTTATTTATTCATTTGTCCAATACACAAATACATAGGAAGAAAAATAGACATGTGATAATATAAAAGAGGGTGAAAGTGAACTTAGAGGAGAGGATATATGAAAGGAAGAGAATATATAAGATAGGTGAAGGAAAGGAAAGATAATTGGACAGGGGACGAAAGGCACTCCAGTGCACTTATGTACACCCCTTACTGGTCTCTTAGGAACCTGGAGAGGTCAATCATGGAGAGTCTAAGGGAAAAGTATTGGGGGTTAGGCGTTGACACAATTGAGTCCGGTAATGAGTTCCACGCTTCGATAACTCGATTGTTGAAATCATATTTTTTACAGTCAAGTTTGGAGCGGTTCGTATTAAATTTGAATCTGTTGTGTGCTCTTGTGTTATTGCAGTTGAAGCTGAAGTAGTCATTGACTGGTAGGACATTGCAGCATATGATCTTGTGGGTAATACTCAAATCGTGTTTTAGGCGCCGTAGATCTAGGCTTTCAAGGCCCAGGATTTTTAGTCTATTTTCGTAGGATATTCTGTTTCGAGTGGAGGAGTGAAGGGCTCTTCTGGTGAAATATCTTTGGACATTTTCAAGGGTGTTGATGTCTGAGATGTGATATGTTTCCTGTCCAACAACATGCTTCATAAAATTCTCCCCAGTCCTATGCTCAAAAATGTTAAAATTTCCATGGTGCCATTGTTGTTTATCTAAGATGACATCTGCCACTTTTACAAACATTTCCTCACCTGTAGAAAAGAGACAGGGCTTTGATCATGCAGTCACAACTACCATCTTGATTTTGTAATCTCCTTCCCTTCTCCCTCTGTGGACTTCCCTGTCTCCCTAGGCAGTTTACCGTCTGTGCACAAACACCTTTCAAAGAAATGTTTAATGTCTAAATCAAGAACCAGTGTTGTCAAACAATTAACGTAAAGTTTTTTAAAAAGCAGAAAGGTGCTAGAAAGCAAATTCTGGAACAGCAGATTTTTGTGAAGGAAGTGCCTGCTGAGAGAGGGAGCTTAAACCTCAATTGGACTTCCCCCATGTATGTGTGTCCTAGCAGAAATGAAAGATAGTTGGGGAAACTGCACACAGTTAGCAGGCCGTTTTGCTTAGACGTGTGCCAATTCTCAGATGTGAAACCAGTGGTTTTCATCCTTAGTAACTTTATGATGTGTTGGCTTCAATTTTCAGAATTCTGCAGCCGTCGTTCTGCATCTGTACCTTTTTCTGTACTGTTTCTTTTTCTCTGTATGCACTTTATCAATGCTGTTTTGCAGTAATAGTTATTTATTTAATTTTATTTATTTTCTTTGTCAACTACGTATTGGTAATATACATAGATATGATAAGTTTATAAGATGGGTACTGATAAGAAGGAACATTAGGACAGGGACGGTAGGCACGCTGGTGCGCTTATGCATGCCCCTTACTGACCATGTTTTACTAGTTTACTTTGCTTTGAGTGAGATAGAAGAATGAAGAATTATATTATGTCTTCCTTCCTTCCTTCCTTCCTTCCTTCCTTCCTTCCTTCCTTCCTTCCTTCCTTCCTTCCTCCCTCCCTCCCTTTCTTCCTTCCCTTCCCCACCTCCCTCTCTTTCTTTTTTCCTTTCTTTTCACATCTAAGCTAGTAATCAGTTCTAAAACCCATTGCTACTGGTTTGCGCTCACACTGGTGATGTTTCTGCACATGTGCAGAAACATTTCTGGTGGGTGGTTGAAGCCTCCTCCTGCTGCCGCTGCCAGTTCGCAGAACCGGGCCGAACCGGGAACAGCCCACAACTGATCTAAGCCTTGCAAAATATAAACTGATTTTAAAAATGCACAGATTCCATTTGCTGTTGAGAATGCAAGTGTGGCAATGGGCGTCAAACTTGATTCACATGATCCATCTCTCTGATTTATCATTGAAACAATCCCTTAGGTAGCATATAGGATAAAACATAAAACATGGTAAAACAGCAATTAGTAAACATAGTGCCACATCATATATCAAGGAAAAGGTGGAGGAAGGTCTACGACTAGCAGCCATAATAATAGAGTAGGGACTTGATGTGAGTTGGAAGGACATTCCAAAGAGAAGTATGGCTATTGCTGCCATTCCAGACCATCATGAATAACATTCTATTTTTTTAAAAATAGTTCAGATATATTTTTTAAAATATTCATTTAATAACTGATGAACATTTCTGAAAGTTAAAAACATTTGGCACATGTAAATAGAAACAAATGCTTTCTCTAGTATAGTACCTTTGATTTAATTGGTGACAGTTCTCCAGATACACTCTTTTGAATAATTCTTGCAGATGCCTTGAATCTGAAGTCTTCTGCTTGTTAATCACAAGCTCTTCCACTAACCCATAGTTGTTTCTAAGATATTTCCAGATTTCATGCTCAAATTATGGATGCTAATCACTTCTATTTCACAACAACTGTATCCAGGGGTGGTCTGCTGCCTGGATGGGGGGAACCCAGTGGGGTAGCTCCATCCCAGAGCACCTAATGATACTGAAAGATGTTGAAAGAAAATGTAGGGCGTCCTACATAAACCACGCCCACAGTGTGTAGCACAAATTTTGGTAGCCCTTCACTGATTGTACCCATTTAAGTTTCTTATCAAATATGATATTTCAGTTGCTTAATTAATGAAAGACCTTGTATAGACAGTTGCAGATCTTATATGGAATGTTTTTCCTCTTCTTTAACATCTTACAGTGATCCTACTTACATTTGACCAATATTGCTCATCTCCTATGCAATTAGGGCAAAATACCCTTAATGGAATGTTCTACATTTTATTTTAAACAAGATTTCGATTGATGTTGACTTTGGTGGAGGCAGGAAGTCATATCTGAATGTGGCCTGGAAAGACTGACCCTAGCAATGTTGTTTGAATGACCTGCCTGATGCCTTTGATTTGAGTCACCTTTCTGCACTTCTGCGTAAAAATTAATTTGTACTGACAGGAAGACTAGTCCCTGTCTCATTAACTTGATTTTCATATTTGTAAAGTAGAATTAATATTATATAGATCTATAGATATATATTAGTTTCCCTTCCTTTTCATTATCAGCAAAAATATGTTACACACACACACATACCCACACACACACACACAATCTCCATCTCCATGGATCCATGGATCCATGGATCCATCCATCCATCATAATATAATATAATATAATATAATATAATATAATATAATATAATATAATATAATATAATATAATATAATATAATATAATATAATATAATATAATATAATATAATATAATATAATATAATATAATATAATATAATATAATATAATATAATATAATATAATATAATATAATATAATATAATATAATATAATATAATATAATATAATATAATATAATATAATATAATATAATATAATATCAAGAATTGTCCTAAATATGTGAGTTCTGGATATATTTATAAATGAAGAGGCAACAGCCTTGTGATCTCTGGAACATTTAAATTTTATTTTAGTTTTCAATAAATTTTAAACATTCCAGAGATTGCAATGGCTGTTGCCTCTTCATATAGTCTGAACTGGGAGGAACCCACCCCTGAAGAGGAGGAAGAAGTATTACATATGTTCGCTATTTTGAGTTATTTATAAAAATCATATATATATATATATTCCATCCTTCTCTTCAAGGATGGATTCCTCCCAGTTCAGACTAGATCGCCCGAACTGCTAGTGACCCGCTGGTGATGTAATTTCAGTATCACAGATCCGGTTCTGTCTGTGCTAGTCTGTGCTTGCCGCCATCTTTTTTTCTGAAAATTTTGGGCGCTTTTCCTGTGTTGGCTTATGCTCAATCTGTACTTTGAAAAAAGCCCTCCTGTCCACCCGCCCCCGGGTTAATACTGACCTTTATTTCTTCATCCGAAGCACAGCTGATCAGTTCCTCAGTTGTATTCCGGGCTGAATCCACCATCTGAGTCTGCATGGTAGTGAAATTGCTCGTGTGGACGCATGTGAAATGGCATGATATGAACTGGTGATGAAGGTAAGTGGAACACACCCCTGGTGCTCTTATTTTCTCCACAATATCAATCCTGTGAGGTGAATTGGAATGACCAAGAGTGAGTGGCTAAAGTCACCCAGTCAGCTTTCATGGGTAAGTCAGGACTAGAACTCACAGTCTGCTGGTTTCTAGCTTGGTGACTTAACTATCTGACCAAATTGTCTCTCAATATGGCTATAAAATCAAATTCTCATAGCATGTTCTGCCAGGAAAATAGATAATGTGCAAGATTAAACATTTTGTGACAATACTGTATATTTATTTATTTATTGTTAGAGTTGAAAGGAACCATGAAGGCCATCGAATTCAACCCCCTGCCCAAGCAGGAACCCTATAGTACACCAGTCAAGTGGCAGTTCAATCTTCTCTTAAAAATGTCCAGAGTGTTGGAGTTCACAACGTCCGCTGGTAGGTTGTTCCATTGGTTGATCGCTCTGACCATCAGGAAGTTCCTCCTTATCTCCATGTTGAATCTCTCCTTGGTCAACTTCCAGCCGTTGTTCCTCATCCGGCCCTCTGGTGCCCTGAAGAATAAAGTGATCCCCTCCTCTCTGTGACATCCCCTCGTATACTTGTAGACTGCTATCATGTCCGCTCTGGCCCTCCTTTTCTCTAGGCTATCCATGCCTAGTTCCCTCAGTCTCTCTTTGTAAGTCTTGGTTTCCAATCCCTTAATCATCTTCGTTGCTATTTTTTGCACCTTCTCCAGAATTTCAATGTCTCTTTTGAAGTGTGGTGACCAGAACTGAATACAGTACTCCAGGTGTGGCCGGACCAGGGCGTAGTAGAGTGGTATTAAGACTTCCCTGGTCTTGGAGTGTATTCCCCTGTTGATGCATCTTAGGATTGTGTTGGCTTTTTTAGCTGCTGCTGCACATTGTTGGCTCATGTTTAGTTGATTGTCCACCAAGACTCTGAGGTCTCTTTTGCAGTCGCTACTGCTTAGAGGGGTTTCTCCCAGGTTGTATGTGTGTCCAGGATTTTTTCTGCCTAGGTGAAGGACTTTGCTCTTGTCGGTGTTAAACATCATTTTGTTGGTGTGGGCCCACTGTGTTAGTCTATTTAGAGCAAAACATTGAAGAAATGGAAGAAAGGGCCCCACATTTCCAAGAGGGACTATGGAGGTATCTTATATTTTCTAGACATGGTTCCAAAGATCACATGATAGATTTTTGGATTATGCACCAGTTATATACTCTGCAAAAAAACTAAGTGTGCTTTATTGCTTTTTGTAAACATTACTATACTGTGCATCTAGAACAAGACATGTTGAGTTATTTAAAACATAACCACGTGACTGCTTTCAGCTAAAATTAAAGCTGTAAACCTTTATTCAACATTAAATCAAATCACTGTTAATTTTGGAACTAATTAGCATTTCAGGCTGTTTTCTTCTCTGTAGTGTGGTGATTTTGGTATATAATGCTACGTGATTGTACAGAAGTACATAATTACCAAGCCGAATATATTGTCTCCTGCTGACATCTCACAAAAGGAGAATCTTCTGGTACATGTTCAAAGCATCTCAATGTTTAAAGCCCCTACACCCCACCCCACCCCCACTCTGGGAAAATTGCAAATCTGCAGGGCTTGTTAAATGAGGGCTGCTGGATTTACTGGGCCATATTCTGTTTTAATTAAATACTTAACCCGGAGAATTTATGTGGCATTGGTCACATAAACTGAGGTGAAGAAAATGCTTTGTGAGAAAATTTGTAATTTAGTGTTCAAACGGTAACAAGAATACTATAGTGCAAGTACCTGGCTCTTTGGAGAAATGCAAAATTCTGACATTTTCCCTCTCTCCCCCAAATGAGGTAACTAATACCTAGGAAAATGTCTGTGTAGTCAAGGAATGGGTGACTAATTCTTTTTTAAAAAATTCTAAATGCAGCGTAGCCCTCTGGCTTGTTTTGCCTTCTGTACAGGAATGCCATTTCAAGGTTCAGTTAATTACAAGGCAAATGGATTTTCGGTGTGACAAAAAAATATTTCCTTTAAGTTGCAAAATCTTCTCTTTGGCTGACTTCAGGATGATGCATGTGATCCTATATGCTCCTCACACAGGTGTGCGTATGTGTTTACCTACGATTGAATTGAGAACTTCTTAAGGAGCCCTACATTGGTTGGTGACTCAAAATCTAGTATTGCAAAGGAACATAGAAATGATCTTGAGAAAGATATGAAAGAAGTCAATGAAAGGGAAGGAGAAGTAAGCTAGAAAATGGATGAGTGGAAGCAAGTCAAGACATTATCCAGACATGAGCTAGAAGGTTGTAATCTTGAACTCCACCTTGATATGGGACAAGAACCTTAGAAAGATTTTCAACATTCTATCGTAGAACTTATGCTGCAATGTCCTACCTGTCAATGACTACTTCAGCTTCAACCGCAACAACACAAGAGCAGGCAACAGATTCAAACTTAATACGAACCGCGCCAAACTTGACTGTAAAAAATATGATTTCAACAATCGAGTTATCGAAGCGTGGAACTCATTACCGGACTCAATTGTGTCAACCCCAAACCCCCAACACTTCTCCCTTAGACTCTCCACGATTGACCTCTCCAGATTCCTAAGAGGCCAGTAAGGGGCGTACATAAGTGCAGTGGAGTGCCTTTCGTCCCCTGTCCAATTGTCTTTCCTTTCTTTCACCTATCTTATATATTCTCTTCCTTTCATATATCCTCTCCTCTAAGTCCACTTTCACCCTCTTTTATATTATCACATGTCTATTTTTCTTCCTATGTATTTGTGTATTGGATAAATGAATGAATAAATAAAAAATAAACATGAGATAGAAGGTTGTAATCTTGAAAGAACTCCACCTTGATATGGAACAAGAACCTTGGAAAAATTTTCAAGATTCTATCATAGAACAATAAAATGTGCTCATGTGCCATGCCTTGATTTGGCCAACCTCAAAAAGCCGGCAAGAAAAACATGTCTTTTTAAAAAAATCTCTCGCATATGTATATAATGGTGCAGCTAAATAATCTCAGGGCACCTCTACCTGGGACCTTGACAGAACTCGAGACGGAGCTCTACATCTGTCTGCTGCTATCATATCTCCTGTCCTGAAGAGCTAAGCTGACGTTTCTGGCCTGTGCTGGTTTCTCTGAAGCCAAAGCAAAGCTGGTTTTCATTTAGCTGCTGTAGACTGTTTGTAAGTTATAATTTGTGCTCCTGTGCACTTGGCTCAATAGTGCAATCAAGGTTGATTAGTTTTTCCCCATGTTAAAATTGCCACCTCACGTTTTTTAGGGCTTTTTCCCATTTAGCTCCCACTCCCTGGAATTGACTTGAGTTATGTCAGGAGTCCAATCTCTAAACGTTAAAAAAAAACCCTTAAGAGGCTTCTATTTGCAGGGATTTTACGAAACTGAGGGGGGTGGTTAAAATCCACCCTTCTCTTTCATCATTGTCTTGAAATCCATAGTAAATTTGTCCTAGTATTAGAAATAGTATACAGTATATTGATTATTTTAAGAAATCTCTAACCTTGATTGTCTATCACAGTATTTTGGTATTGGTCTTTATTATAGTTAGATTTGATGTGCATATATTTCACATGACATAAAACTTTCTAGTATTTTAATATTGTTAAAGTAAACACATAAGTCCAGTGAAGGGCTACGAAAATTTTTACTATCACGCTTTGGGCATGGCCCAAACGAAGCAGTGGAAGTGATATGCCGGTGTTTGGAGGCTGTTGGGGTCTGGATGGGTGTCAACAGACTCAAACTCAACCCTGATAAGACGGAGTGGCTGTGGGTTTTGCCTCCCAAGGACAATTCCATCTGTCCATCCATCACCCTGGGGGGGGGGAATTATTGACCCCCTCGGAGAGGGTCCGCAACTTGGGCATCCTCCTCGATCCACAGCTCACATTAGAGAAACATCTTGCAGCTGTGGCGAGGGGGGCATTTGCCCAGGTTTGCCTGGTGCACCAGTTGCGGCCCTATTTCGACCGGGAGTCATTGCTCACAGTCACTCATGCCCTCATCACCTCGAGGCTCGACTACTGTAACGCACTCTACATAGGGCTACCTTTGAAGAGTGTTTGGAAACTTCAGATCATGCAGAATGCAGCTGCGAGAGCAATCGTGGGCTTTCCCAAATATGCCCATGTTACACCAACACTCTGCAGTCTGCATTGGTTGCCGATCAGTTTCCGGTTACAATTCAAAGTGTTGGTCATCACCTATAAAGCCCTTCATGGCACCGGACCAGGGTATCTACGAGACCGCCTTCTGCCGCACAAATCCCAGTGACCGGTTAGGTCCCACAGAGTTGGTCTCCTCTGGGTCCCGTCAACTAAACAATGTCATTTGGCGGGACCCAGGGGAAGAGCCTTCTTTGTAGTGGCTCTGGCCCTCTGGAATCAGCTCCCTCCAGAGATTAGAACTGCCCCCACCCTCCTTGCCTTTCATAAACTCCTTAAAGCCCACCTCTGTCATCAAGCGTGGGGGAACTGAAACATCTTCCCCTGCCTATGCAGTTTTTTGTGTATGTATGTTTTCATATACTGTACTGGGGTTTCTTGTTTTTTAGACTTTTTAAATATTATTGTTATTTTAGATTCTAACTATTAGATTTGTCATTATATATTGTTTTTAACATTGCTGTAAGCCGCCCCGAGTCTACGGAGAGGGGCGGCATACAAA
This sequence comes from Erythrolamprus reginae, assembly GCF_031021105.1. Classification (NCBI taxonomy): domain Eukaryota; kingdom Metazoa; phylum Chordata; class Lepidosauria; order Squamata; family Dipsadidae; genus Erythrolamprus; species Erythrolamprus reginae. Next base: position 81,284,357 of record NC_091952.1, on the reverse strand, counting down.
TCTAATTAATAATAATAATAATAATAATAATAATAATAATAATAATAATAATGCATTTTCTTTCAACATCTTTTGGTGCAAATTGGGTGCTCTGGGTGGAGCTCCATTTTCGCTACCCCACTGTGTCCCCCTGGATCTGGGCAGTAGCCCACCCCTGCTTATGTCCCTAAGTAGTCATACTACTAGTTTTATTACAACTTCCTACTGATATGAATTCTTATCTTACCATACCTCAAGGCCACCATTACTATCTGTTTTCCTTCTCCCTGTGTACTTTAATGTCTTGTTCATAAAATCTGTTTGTAGGCATTGTTTAGAATTTATCTCTTCCCCAGTTAAGCCACTAGAATAATACACAATGTAGTGCTTATGTTGAAAACATTGAGATGCTGTCAGTTTTACTCCAAAAATATTTTTAAATTTAGCAGTGGTGTCTTTGCAGTCAACATTTTCTTGTAGCAACTGGTAAGATTTTACATTGTAACGTGTTACGATTGGTAGAGTTCAAAACTTATGTTCATTTTGGGCGAAGTGAAGGTGTGAAGATAAAATCAATATTGTTCTAGGATTTGCAGTAGTTAGGAGCCTGACTGGAGGACAGTTTTGACTCTCTCCTATTGGCAAGGTAGAGGATGAGCAAAGACTGGTTTCATAGGACAAATTGTCCATCTTCTCAGTATTTTAAGACTGACAGAAGGAAAGACAATTGTAGCTGGTTTTATCCTACTTTCATCAAGATTGGAAGAAAGGCAAGAGTCTAGTGTGAAAATGCTGTTAGACCCTGCATTTAATCAGGGTTCTCCAAATTGTAATGTGCATTATTTCACTTCAAAACATAATAAGCTGATAACTGAGACAATAATTTTAAATATCACCCTGGATACAGCGGTGGGCTATGAGCTGGAACGCTAAATTGCCGCCGTGACTCATAAATTCTTGCGGGACCGGCGCGATTTTGCTGCTGCATCTGTGGATTTAGCAAAATTGCGCCCATGTTTTGGCGAGGTTTTATCTGCGGCTCCGTGCGCGATTTTGCTACCTCCACAGGTGCAGCAGCAAAATTGCGCTGGTCCCGCAAGAACTTACGAGCGGCGGTGGTGAGCGCAATTTAGCATTCCGGCTAGTAGCCCACCGCTGCCTGGACACCACCTTGCTGTGCAACACCATCCTTAATGCATGTGCATATGTGAATATGTTTGTAAATATATGGATGGCCAAGTAGATAGATATTGGAAATGCAGATGCTCTTAAACTTCTTTTGCAGATGTAGAAAGTGTCCTGCTTTATAAATGCATACCAAAAAGAAGAGAATACTATTATTGTACTGTACCAACGGAGGTATTTCATCATGGTGTACTGTCTTCTGCTTGGGCAGAGGGTGAGCAATAGCAATAGCATTTATCTACTGCTTTATAGTGCTTTTTCAGCCCTCTCTAAGTGCTGTAAAATCAGCATATTGCCCCCAACAACCTGGGTCCTCATTTTACCCACCTCGGAAGGATGAAAGGCTGAGTCAACCTTGAGCTGCTGCTAAGATTTGAACTGCTGAACTACAGCTAGCAGTTAGCTGAAGTAGCCTGCAGTGCTGCACACTAACCACTGTGCCTCCATGGCTCTGGGTTGGACTAGAAAACTTAGTGTTGGTCATGACCTTTAAAGCCCTACATGGCAATGGACCAGAGTACCTCCGGAACCGCCTGCTACCGCACGAATCCCAGCGACCGATAAGGTCCCACAGAGTTGGCCTTCTCCGGGTCCCATCGACTAAACAATGTCGGTTGATGGGCCCCAGGGGAAGAGTCTTCTCTGTGGTGGCCCTGGCCCTCTGGAACCAAGTCCCCCCGGAGATTAGAATGGCCCCCACCCTCCCTGTCTTTCGTAAACTACTAAAGACTCATTTATACCGCCAGGCATGGGGCAGTTGAGATAGCTCTTCCCCCTAGGCCATTACAAGTTATGCATGGTATGTTTGTGTGTATGTTTGGTTTTATAATAGGGGTTTTTAGTTGTTTTTTATTATTGGATTGTACATGTTGTGTTTATTATTGTTGTTAGCCGCCCCGAGTCTGCGGAGAAGGGTGGCATACAAATCCAATAAATTATTTTATTATTATTATTATTATTATTATTATTATTATTATTATTATTATTATAATGCCCCTTCCAACTCTGTTAATCTGTTAAAATTAGAGAAATATTGTTCCTTGTTTTTCATCTGATATAGGAAAATATATATCTCCCAGGGACTTGGGAAGGACTCGTTAAGTGGACAAAAATGCCACACATATTATCAGAGATTTCCTTCCTTGCCTCCTCTTCTAAGGTAAGTGGCTCCTTTCTTGTTTCTCCTTCCTCCACTTTCTTCTCTCCTTCCACCTTGCCTTCCCCTTGCTTCTCCTGCTGAGTGAGAGCGAGACTGAGGGATTGCACAAAAAGCCAAGAAGCTATGACAGAATATTAAAAATGAGGATCAAGTGATCACTGCAGTGGGAGGGTACCAAAACAGCAGCAGCCCGGCAGCATTGAAACAGCTGCCACTATGTCAAATTTGGGGAGTAATGGGTTCAGGCATTCTATAATTTAGTTCATTTGAAGTACTTTGCTTGGAAAAGTGTTGTTTGCCCTGCTTCACGGAGATAAAGGTTACAGACATGGGCATTTTAATAGGATATATATACATGTCAAATCTGTAAAAGTCCATAGCAAGAGGTGAGGTAATTTTTAAAAATATAATGTCTTCTCCAAGACAAAGTTCTGGAAACGAAGTGATCAATTATTATGAAACTGGATATCATTGCATTATTCAAAGTCTTTGAATCATGCCAAATCTTCAGCTACCACTGAACTACGGTTTAATTGTGTTACTAAATAGTTGTGAGTTACAAATGTATCATATGCCCTTTTTCTACTCTCGATAGCATGGTTTCAGATCGTCAACATCTATTTTTAAAATATTTCTGGATATAAACAAGTATCCATTGAAACCAATGAAAAAAACACAACCTTTTTTCACTTCTGGTTAATGTATCTGTCAATCAAAGTCTTACCTTTATCACATACAAGGAACATTTTTTGTAAGGCATAACTATATTTTCATGGTATTTTAAGGTGGTAGTGTAGTTTGAAAGTTGTAAAAAGGTAGTCTTTGATGCTGGACTTCAAACGTCGACAATTTTAGAAGCAGATCTCCTTGTGGAATTGGTTTGCTCTTTTCTGAAAGCATCTAGTATTTCAAGTTTGAAATCAGCTGGCATTGACATCTCCTGAACACATTCCTTTATATAAATTAACAAAGACATCTGCTGCTCTGCATCTAGAAATAAATTGATTATTTTCATATTGTTTCTGGTAAGTGCCCCATGTATTTTAAATGCATTACTTTCAGATTTATAATAAATTTATCATAAATTTGTTTCTTCCTGACTCTGATCTTAGTTCCAGTTTCATGGGAAATAACAATAATTCTGTTCAAGGCTTTCAGATCTTGATCAAATTTAAGAGCTTGAGCTTTTATAGTTTTAATGTCTCCATGGATCTCAGATATGCTAGTTTCCCGACTCATACATTTACTGTCCATCTGTTTAGAGGCTGGCTGAATTTTTTCCTTGATTCAAAACTTGTTATTTCTCCTTGCTGGGAAGACAATTCATCAGGGGGTCAATGTAGCTCTATCTAATTTGATAGAATTTAGGGAAGCTGCCACTGTCCCCTCCTCTCTGTCTGGGATTTCATCAGAATGCTTAAGCCGATCTTCTTCATTTGAGCATACTTGGGCAAAAATCATACGCACTTCAGTTTTATGGAAACATAGGTTGGAGAGAGGTACCGTATTTTTAGGTGTATAAGATGCACCGGCGTATTAGATGCACCTAGATTTTAGAGGAGGAAAAAATAAAATAAGGCGCCCCCAAAGGCGGGAGATTGGGATGGGGGCTGATGGATCCGAGCTCCCTCCCGTTGGATGATCAGGCTGGCTGAGACAGTTTCACTCTGAGAGAGGCAGCACCTGACCGGCCCCTGCCACAGCCGCTCACCCGAGTCAAGCCCGCCACCCAATAACATGGCACCAGTGCTTTGATGCTAGACTTCAAACGTCTATAATTTTAGAAGCAGATCTCCTTGTGGAATTGGTTTGCTCTTCCCTGAAAGCATCTAGTATTTCAAGTTTGAAATCATCTGGCATTGACATCTCCTGAACACATTCCTTCAGGGCCTCTGATTCGGCAGCGGCCTGGGGCGTGGAGGTGACATTCCCGGTGCTGCTGCTACTCAAAGGGAAGCCGCCGGAGACGCCTCAGCAGTTGCCACTACCACCACCGTCACGTCCTGTCCCGCCTTGGCAGCATTCGATGCATAAGACGCACCCAATTTTCAAAGCACTTTTAAAAGGTAAAAAGGTGTGTCTTATACACCGAAAAATACGGTAAATAGAAACAAATAACCAAGCGCCCAGTAGATGAGAAATTGAAACTTTTCTGTTGTGGGGATGTTAATAGCAAGACCACTAAGGTTAGATTAGTGTCCATCTCTGTGTGCTCCTGCTTTAACTTTACTTGGCCATAATAATGGGCGTCTCTAAATTTGGGTAGGAACCAATTGACATAGTAGTTTTGCTAGTGTGTTAGAGTGCTTGGTAGGTGCGTTTTTGCCTGCTAAGAATATTGGGTGACTCTTTCAGATTTTGTAGTGGTTTTTCTCTGATCCATTTGGGTGACCATTGAGGGATGGTTCTGAAAAATAGTCCTTTCTTGCAAATAGCAAACCCTTTTCTACTTGGTAATTGATTATGGCTATTCAGTGGAAAAGTACCTGTATATGATCCATCCAAATTGTTTGCTTTATGAAAGCCTTCTTGAGGAGCTATGGAAACATAGAGGGTGAGATAAAAATTGAATGCTGTGAATCACCTATGCAATTGGTTTTAAAAGATAAATTGGTGATCAGATTATTGGATAAAGACAGAGTTTTTTGAGGTTGAAATCTTCATTCACTTAACAAGTGGCCTTGATCTAATTAGCCACTCTTGTTTAACATAGCCTGCTTTGTTGATGTATTAATCTTCTAAGGTTTGGATTATGCAAGATGCCCTGACTATCTTAGAGAAAAGATACAATACAAATGAGCTGTAGAGTAATCAGCCTTAGAATGTTAAGAATTAGAGTTCAAGTGTGTGATGTGATATTACTAGTTTAGTTAATTTTGCCATAGAATGTAGCTAAAAGTTATATGTATTATTCATGTTGCCAAGTCATGTTCCCAAGAGTATCTGATTGAATCATAACAATAAACGTATTGATTAATTGAAGTATTTTCTTTTTCTTAGGTGAATTAGAAAGAAGGGCCAACTAGGGGTAATATATGTTGTGTAGCACAATGATTTATTAAGACCGAACAAAGCAGTGGTCCCTAACCTTTCCTGCTTGATGGACTGGTGGGGTGGGAGATGGGATGGATCCATGCGAGTGGCAGGCATGTATATTCATGCATGCAGCTCCAATTATTTGTTTGATTTTTAGGCCACCTATCACCAGAGTCTCTTAGTGTTATACAAAAGCTGGTTCAGTTGTATCTTTGAATTAACTGTTCAAATTAAATAGTTCAGATCAGTGTTCCCTCTAAATTTTTGGGGGGTGGGCGGAAAAGTATAGTGTCTGAGCGGCAGTCCCTTCGGGACTGGGCGGCACAGAAATAATAAATAAATAAACAAACAAACAAACAAATAAATAAAAACCCCACCCTGTTTTGCCTCAGAGAATTTCAAAATAAAATACTGTACTGTGTGTCTATAACAGTGAGCTCATAATAGGGCAACTCTATCAATATCAAAATGCCACTTAAATAGTTGAGCTAGTTTCAAACTAGATTTTGATTTTCTTTCTCTCTTCCTTACTCCCATTCTTTTTATTTCTCTTTTCCTTCCTCTCTTTTTTCTATCTGTTTCTCTCTCTTCCTCTCTCTCTCCTTCCCTCTCACTCTTTCCCTCTCGGCTTCTGGGCAGGTTTGGAAAACTCTGAGTTGATGATGATTTTTAAGTGAGCGATTGCTCACTGCTCAGCTTAGAGGGAACTATGGTTCAGATCAATTAGTTGAATAAGTTGAATTTCAAATTGGTTGTTTCTGGTTCAGTCCAAAGGCCTTTTGCGTAGGCACACACACAAAAAGCTTGGCTCCAAATTAAGGATCCAAATCAAATGAATAATTTTAATCAAATTAATTTGACGATTCAAACTGTATATAATTCAGTGATGATGATGCCCCCAATAATTAATTTATTTTATTTTTATTTATTTATTTGTTGAACAAATATAGGATAGCAGTTAGTATGAGCATAACATAAGTAGAAAGTAATGATTAAAAAAAAAAGACAATAGGACAATAGGACAGGGATGGTAGGCACAATGGTGCACTTCTGAATGCCCCTTACAAACCTCTTAGAAAAGGGGAGATGTCAACTGTAGACAATCCTAAGGTTAAAGATTTTTGGTTTGGGGGAAGAAACCACAGTAGTGCATTCCAGGCGTTGATCACTCTATTGCCGAAGTCATATTTTCGGCAGTCTAGTTTGGAGCGGTTTACATTTAGTTTGCATCTATTATGTGTGTTATTGCAGTTGAAGGTGAAGTAGTCACTAACAGGAAGGACATTTTGGTATATGATTTTATGAACTACAGTTAAATCAGAACGGAGGTGACGTAGTTGTAAATTGTCTAATCGTAGTATTTCAAGTCTGATGGAATAAGGTATTTTGTTGCTAGAGGAATGAAGGACTCTTCTTGTGAAATGTTTCTGGACTCTCTTGATTGTATTAATATATGATATGCAATGCGGATTCCATACAGGTGAGCTGTATTCTGGAATTGGTCTGACAAATGTTTTGTATGCTCTGGTTCGCAGTTCAATGTTTCTGGAGAAGAAGCTGCATAAAATAAGATTAACAACTCTTAATGCTTTTTTGGCAATGTTGTTAGAGTAGGCTCTAGCACATAGGTCATTGGATATGAGTACTCCAAGGTCTTTGATAGAGTGAGGGTCGTCTACAAGTTCATTTCCACCAAGTTTATATTTAGCATTCTGATTCTTTTTACTAATGTGTAAGACAGAGCATTTGTTGGTTGAGGTGCCAGCACATTGCCACAATATTTTGTTATAGTTGAGATTCTATTTATTTATACAACTTAGAAGTCACCCTACTCCCAATAATTCTGCTTTACGTTTAAAAGCAACAGGTTTTTTTTAAAAAAAAAAATCCAACAATAGTTTATATATATAAAAAATATACATATACAAATAAATCATCCTGTAGGTGCTGATCAGCCTTCCTGCCTGGGAAGATATCCAGGTTTTCAGAGACTTTCTGAAGGTCAACATAGAGGGAGACAGGTTATTCTCTGTTCCAGAAGGCAGGTGTACCCCAATAGTAAAGGTATGCTTCCTAGATTCTGGAATACATTAAAAACACTGATTGTTTTACAAAGTCTTTGAATTTTTTGCCATGTTTGGTCCACAAAATACTTATAATTTGAAGCGCTGTTTATAAGTATCCTAACTCTTCCAGCGATGTAATCATTGACATAATAAAACTCCCATATGGCTCTTTAAGTATCCATGCATCTGGAAAGAAAACATGTTGCTTATACAGCAAATTTCCAATTAATACTTGTTACTTCATAAAATGCAATTTATGTCCATGATACCAAATAAAATGTTGCTTTATCAAAGTTGCAGTCTCATACAACATTATAAGTATATATGCACTATTCTGTGGACATATTTGCACCTCCTCCGAAATTCCAGTTAACTGAAAATATTTATTTATTTGTTTATTTATTTATTTGTTTGTTTAATTTTGTCAACAAGTACAAGGAAATAAATATACTATAGTATAGACAGTATAGACATGGACATGGATACATGAAAAATGGCACAAATTCATGGACATAAATAGTAAAACATAGCCATAAACACATAAAATAAGTACATATAAATTGCTTATGCATGCCCCCTAGGGACCTCTTAAGAAATGTGTAAGGTTCACGGCAGACAATTTAAGATAAAAGGTATGGGAGTTAGAGAAACTAACAACAGGATCAGGTAGAATGATCCAGACTACTTTATTGCTGAAATCATATTGTCTGCAATCAAGATTAGAGTAGATTACATTTAGTTTGTATCTATTGATAGTGTTTTTGTGGTTGATGTTAAAGTAGTGGTTAAAGACAGGATGTTATGGTAGATAATCTTATGTACTAAGCTTAGGTTGGAACATAAACAGCGTAGTTAAAGATTATTCAGGTCTAAAATTTCAAGTCTGGTGGTATAAGCAATTTTATTGCGAGCAGAGGAGTTGAATACTCTTCTTGTAAAATATGGATGGACAAACTTCACTGACATGACACTGTATAAATCTCATGTTACGTGTAGTAAGACTTATGACCATAGAATTGTAAGTAATTGGTGTTTGATCAAATATGCTGTTGAATAGGATATGTGAACTTTTTATTAATTTATTATTAATTTGATTTTTTATGCCGCCCTTCTCCTTAGACTTAGGGCAGCTTACAACATATCAATAGCGCTTTTTAACAGAGCCAGCATATTGCCCCCACAATCCAGGTCCTCATTTTACCCACCTCGGAAGAATGGAAGCCTGAGTTAACCTTGAGCCGGTGATGAGATTTGAACCGCTGACCTACAGATATACAGTTAGCTTCAGTGACCTGCAGTACAGCACTCTACCCGCTGCGCCACCCCGGCTCTTTTCTAAGATGTTTGGATAGCTTCCGTGCTATTGTTCCTGACTACCTAGTTCAGAGCTGTTAAACTCACAGCCTGGGGCCCAGATGTGTCCTGCGCTGGCCATGACCACCTCCAATTTAGTGAACGGGGAAAAAGTGATATATCTTGTGATGAATCCAAGATGACACAAATTTGACACCCCTGATCTACTTGGTTTTTTGCTCTCGGTGATTTTTTAAAAAATCCTGTGCAAATTTTGTAAAACATCAACTCATTTAATTCAATCAGCTGAAGTGAAGAGAAAATATAAATCATAAGACTTTACTAATTATATCCTTGGCTATTTCAATCTTCTCTGTGTTTGAATGCTGCAAATGATTTTTCTGTTTGACCCAACAAATCCACCTCAAGTAGTATAATTTTGGGTGTGTAGTATAGAAAATTAATCGTAGAAGTCAGATACATCTCATTGAATATCCAATATTTCCTCTACTAAGAGTAATAGTAATGACAACAATGGGATGAAACATACAGGATCAAGGATCCATTGTAAACAAAGAGTGGATCAAACATCTACAGTGTTAGCCTAGCAGTACCGTATTTCTCCTCTGAAACCTCAATCTAGGCCCTTTTCCGCCTTCCATGAGGACATGAGACAAAATAAAGAATGAGTAGCAAATGTGGTACTCAACATGAACTCACAGCCCATATGTTGGCTGAGAAAGCAGAAAGAAGCTCCACTACTTGGCCATAATTTCTTGAGTTTTCTACTTGATGGCCAAGCTGCATCAATGTTGTCATAGTTTCTAGGATATCTTAATGAATGAGTTTATCGCATATTTCATCTGATAGTTCAGATGCAAACCAGTCAATTAAGTCACTTTTATTCTGGGCACCAGAGGGCCGGACGAGGATCAACGGCTGGAAGCTGACCAAGGAGAGATTCAACATGGAGATAAGGAGGAACTTCCTGACGGTCAGAGCGATCAACCAATGGAACAACCTACCAGCGGACGCTGTGAACTCCAACACTCTGGACATTTTTAAGAGAAGATTGAACTGCCACTTGACTGGTGTACTATAGGGTTCCTGCTTGGGCGGGGGCTTGAACTCGATGGCCGTCATGGTCCCTTTCAATTCTAACAATGAATGAATGAATGAATGAATGAATGAATGAATGAATGAATGAATGAATGAATAATCCTTCTCCTAAGGAGGGAAATATTTATGATGATGGATTTCATTATTTCATTGTATGATTAGACCCTCCAGATTGGGGCTCATGACTGGTAATATCTCAATCCAAAAAGGGCTTGCCCATTCGGTCATTAGGCTAAGTACAATAAGTGTGTGTGAAATGTGTAGAGTATACTAAACAAGGAAGACAGTAAATTTAATTGGATTCCCATCAAATGTCTCAGCTAGAAGACTTGATACTTGAATTCAGAAATCTGTTGATTACAATTGCTTCAGCAATAGCGGTGAGATCTTTTCCTGATAGATGATAACACATTTATCCACCACGTTGGCTTGTTGGGTCATTGTATGAATTAACGGATTCATTTGGATTGGTACAAGAGCAAGTGATTAATGACTTGATAATGGAAAAACGACAGGCTCTGTAGCCATAGTTGGCTTCTTAGTTTCCATGAGAAGAGTCTCTTCTAATAGAGGTAGGGGTAGGAGTGAGCAGACAAGCTTTCAGGCTTCACAGCAGGTCTTAGCAGTAAATCACAGTTCTCTAGACACTTACCCATTATTCTGCACTTGGCTTGACTAGGCAGAACACTCTCATAAAGGATGCTGGTAGATTATAATCTTATTGCTGATAAGAATGAAGTCTTAAGCAGAGCAATTGACTTTTCATTATAATGCAAAGAAGTCAGAGCCTTGATATATAATCATACTCTTTGCTTTTTGCTCTTATCCTTCCAAGTTAACAAATTCTTGGCAAAATCTCTTAAGGACTGTGGGAGGTAGAAGGAATAAGTCTCTGTAATGATTCTGTCTAGCTTGGCAACTGCTGATTCTTGCCTCATCATTCTCAACCCTTACAGATTTTGCCAGACTTAACAAAGACAAAAAAAAGTCTGGATAGTGGAAGTCACAATACTTGTAGACAGAAGAATAGAAAAGAAAGAACAAGAGAAAATTACAAAATAAAAAGATTTGCAAATAGAATGATTGTTGGAAAAAAAAGGAAAGAGAGTGCCGGTAGTAATAGGTGCCTTTTTAATTTTTTTTTTAATTTCTCCATCTCCACCTACATATACCACAAATCATATTGGAATATATATGATTATTCATTTCTATCCAATATATCATAAACAAACGTTCTAATTTTCACCTTTTGTACTTTTATCACCCATCTGTTTTTCCCCAATGTTTCTTATTACTCCATTCCCTCTATCTCTCTTCCCTCTACCTTATTTTCCCTTGTCTCCCTCATTCCTGCTTCTGTCCTCTCCTCCTCTCCTCTCCCCTTCCTTTTCTATTTTATTTATTTATTTTATTTTATTTATTTATTTATTCAATTTTTATGCCGCCCTTCTCCTTAGACTCAGGGTGGCTTACAACATGTTAGCAATAGCACTTTAAAAAAAACAGAGCCAGCATATTAACCCCACAATCCGGGTCCTCATTTTACCCACCTCTGAAGGATGGAAGGCTGAATCAACCTTGAGCCAGTGATGAGATTTGAACCGCTGACCTACAGATCTGCAGTCAGCTTTAGTGGCCTGTAGTACTGCACTCTACCTGCTGCACCACCTCGGCTCCTTCTATTCCTCCCTCTTATCCCTTCCCTGAGTAAATCTAATCATAATTCATTTTTGGGTTGACAGGCAGGTAACACAAATCCCTAACTTTATTTAATAGCAATAGCAATAGCATTTAGACTTATATACTGCTTCACAGTGCTTTACAGCCCTGTCTAAGCGGTTTACAGAATCAGGAGGTTCCAAGGGAAATGCTGTGGCACAGAGATGTTGGACATGCCTTCCCGTAATAGGTGCACTAATAGGTGCATTAAATGCAATCTAAAAACACCTGGAGCACCTCTTCCCATCAGCCCTGGAGAAAGGAAGAGAACTATCAAAAACAATACCCCCAATCTGCAACCCACAGGGCCAGCTCAGAAGGATATCTTGGTGAATGGGATTGAAGGTTGCTTAGGCAATCAAGGATTGTAAGGATGAATGCACCACCACCCCAGCTTTCTCACAGATCATCAAGAAGTAAGTTCAAAGCTGACTCAGTTTTAAAATGTGGCCTGAAATATAACTGAAATGGGTCAAGATAATCTGGTTCCTCCAAGGTTCTCATCACCTCCAGATCGACCACCTTCTCAATAACCTTTGCCCAAAAGGGAAGATTGGAGACTGATTGTCAAAAATTATTGGGCCCAAGAACAGCCTCTTGAGGAATGGGGTGCATCCCCACCTCATTCAAGGCTGAATGCAAACAAGAAGGCCAACTGCATGGGCCCAACTTCATGGCGGCATTGACCAGTAAGCAGGTGGCTCAATAGACCACACATCCTACTTCCTCAAAAGTTAGCAGCTAAAACTCATTCCATATCACACCACACCATACTCTTAGTCCTTAGACCTTAGTCTGGCCAAGATGAAGCACATCTGAGTGATTTTATGCATCAGGTAGCCAACAGTAGTCTTCAACTTTATCCAGGTCTAAATTAGGGCTGAAAAACATTTCATGTGGGAATTCAAAGATCCTCTAGAAGTTGGCTCTTTTGCAACCAGTTACAAAATAAAAACTTCCTTCCATTGCCCTGTTTGGAACAATCCCTTTTCATTATTGTTAAATGTCTAGATGGATCCAGGTTCCAAAAGTAGATGCAGTGAGATCATGTCCCTTGTCATGTCCCCTATGCCATGTTCAGATGCATCTACAACATTTTAATAGACTGTATATTTTTCAAGGAGAACTTAGAAAAGGTAGTAGGAACTGAAGAAAGCATCAGATATCTCCCTTCTCTGCATAATCACAATCCCGTTCCACGAATCCCCCAGACTGCTTAACCCCACTGCACTTTAGGAACATTTCAGTCTTAAGCCACTACAAATGCCGCTTGATTGTAAATGAGTGTTTTAATTTGTGGGATGAGAACCCAAGCCAGCCAAGCACGTTAATGCATTACAGCTCTCCAGCAACAAAACCGAGCAATTACTGGGAACACTAAAGAATACATTTGTGAATTTCTCCAAGGGCTTGTTCATATTAGATATTGTGAGAGACTGGAAAGTGGAAAATGATGAGGTAAACTCACTTTCTGTTTGTCGTTTTCTCCTCTCTTTGCAAGTGATACGAAAAAAGTGTCCTTTTTTTAAAAAAAAAAGCAGATCAATGTTTTGTTGTTGTTCAGTCACTAAGTTACAGTATGTCTGACTCTTTACAACTCCATAGACCCCATGATGGCAAACCTATGGCAGGTGTGATTAGATTAGATTAGATTTATTGGATTTATATGCCGCCCCTCTCCGCAGATTCGGGGCCGCTCACAACAATGGCAAAAACAGTACATAGTAACAAATCTAATATTTAGCAATCTAAATTTATTGATTATTTTATTTATTACTTAGATTTGTATGCCGCCCCTCTCCGAAGACTCGGGGCGGCTATTACAGTTTTAGGTTAAAAAATTCATAAAAGCAACCCCAAAATATATAAAAAACAAGCACACAATCAATCATACACCAAGGGGGAGATGTTTCAATTCCCCCATGCCTGACAGCAGAGGTGAGTTTTAAGGAGTTTACGAAAGGCAAGGAGGGTGGGGGCAATCCTAATCTCTGGGGGGAGCTGTTTCCACAGGGTTGGAGCCACCACAGAGAAGGCTCTTCCCCTGGGTCCCGCCAGACGACATTGTTTAGTCGATGGGACCCGGAGAAGGCCAACTCTGTGGGACCTAACCGGTTACTGGGATTTGTGCGGCAGAAGGCGGTCCCAGAGATATTCTGGTCCGGTGCCACAAGTTGCACACAGGGTCCTCTCTGAAGGCACGTGAGCCATTGACCATGTGCATCAGCCTACTGCTGGCCAGCTGATTTTCGGGTCAGACAAACTTCACTTCTGTGTCCCGTGTCTTCCTGGATTTCTGGAGATTCCAGAGCTGTTTGGGCATTCAAGGCTTCATCCCCCTCCCAGCTCCGTTTGAGGATGGGAGGCTTTTCCCCCTTCCTAGCTTTGTTTGGGGAAAGAGATTTTTCCTCTTCCCATCTCTGTTTGGGGGAAAAGGCTCCCCCCCCTTCCTAGCTCTGTTTGGAGAACAAGGCTTCCCTCCCCTCCCAGCTCCGTTTGGGAATGGGAGGCTTTTCACCTCTCCCACCACTGTCTTGGGATGGGAGGCCAAAAAGGGGGTGGGGGTCACACGTACATGCGTGGTGGGTTGTGCGTGCATGTGCAGGGGCAGAACATGCAACAGGGGCATTGCATTATGTGTGTGGGCACTCATGCATGTGCAACAGTGCGCATATGCACACTTTTTGAGGGAAAAAGGATTTGCCATTACTGCCATAGATTATAGCAAGCCAGACCCTCCTGTCCTCCACTGTCTCCCTTACTTTGCCTAAATCCATATTCATTGCATTGTGATATTATCTAACCCTCTCGACCTCTGTCATTCCCTTCTTCTTTTGCCTTCAATTATTATTGACACCAGGGTCTGTTCCAGTGAGCCCTCTCTTCTCATTAGCGGCTCAAGTATTTTGAGTTTCAGGCTTCTGTGTCTTTCCTTTCAAACATCAGTCTTGTGACTTGTGACCGATCATTGCACTTATTTATTTATTTATTTATTTATTTATTCATTCATTCATTCATTCATTCATTCATTCATTCATTCATTCAATTTTTATGCCGCCCTTCTTCTTAGACTCAGGGTGGCTTACAACATGTTAGCAATAGCACTTTTTCACAGAGCCAGCCTATTGCCCCCACCATCCGGGTCCTTATTTTACCCACCTCGTAAGGATGGAAGGCTGAGTCAACCTTGAGCCGGTGATGAGATTTGAGCCGCTGACCTTCAGATCTACAGTCAGCTTCAGTGGCCTGCAGTACAGCACTCTACCTGCTGCGCCACCCTGGCTCTTATGACCATTGCAGTATCCACATGGTCATGTGGTTAAAATTTGGGAACTTGGCATGTGTTTACAATAGTTGCAGCACACCAGGATTATGTGATAACCATTTGCAACCTTCTCAGTCTGCTTCTGACAACCAAAGTCAAGGGAGAGGAAGCCACGTTTTCTTAATGACTGTAAAAAGGTAAAGATAAAGGTTTCCCTTCACACATATGTGTTAGTTGTTCCCAACTCTAGGGGACGGTCAATGAAGGGCTATCAAAATTTTTACTATCATACTGTGGCCGTGGCTTATGCAGGACACCCTGCATACACTGCGTTCCCCCCCCGGTCCGGGCAGTTGCCCGCCCCTAGGGATGGTGCCCAACTCCGTTTCAAAGCTGAAGAGCCAACACTGTCAGAAGACATCTCCATGGTCATGTAGCCAGCATGACTAAATGCCAAAGGCGCACTGTTACTTTTCCACCAAAGGTGGTCCCTATTTTTCCACTTGCATTTTTACATGCTTTCGAATTGCTACTTTCCCAGAAGCTGGGGCAAGTAACAGGAGTTCACTCAATTACGTGGTGATAGAAACATAGAAACATAGAAGATTGACGGCAGAAAAAGACCTCATGATCCACCTAGTCTGCCCTTATACTATTTTCTGCATTTTTCTTAGGATGGATATATGTTTATCCCTGGCATGTTTAAATTCAGTTACTGTGGATTTATCAACCACGTCTGCTGGAAGTTTGTTCCAAGGATCTACTACTCTTTCGGTAAAATAATATTTTCTCATGTTGCTTTTGATCTTTCCCCCAACTAACTTCAGATAGGGATTTGAACTGCCAAAGTGCTGACCTTTCTTATCGACAAGCTCAGCTTTTTAGCCACTGATCCACCACATCCTTCTAATGACTGCATGAAACACTTAAAACCTGCAATGGTTTACCAAACACCTGTGACAAATAAAGGTCACAGATCTGGGTGCCACTCATTTAACAACTGTCTTGCTTAGCAATGGAAATTTTGATCCTAATTGTTGTTGTAGGAAAGGACTACTTGTGGTTTCCTCTGATTAATCTGTCAACATTGGACAGCCCTACCCTGAAGCCTGGCTATGTAGTTTTCAGCCAGAGAAACAGTGTGAAGTAGCTGACAGCAGTCTTAAAATAGATATAAAACCTTTATGATGCTGAGAAACGGAACAAAATATTTCTGGAAATAATCACCCGTATTTGTTGGAACCATCCGTTTCTGTGATACAATGTGAGTCACTGCAGCCCTTGATGCAATCAAGCGGGTGTGGTCCTGAGTTTATAAAATGCTGCCTCTGCATTTTAAAATGCCCTGATCTAGCTGAGGCCTGGGCTGGAGAACTTTCTCCTAATAATGCATGAATCAGAGGGAAGGAACTAAATGGAGTAATTATGTGAGAGCTTTTCTGCTGCCTTTTGAATGAGTGTTGTCTTTATACTGAAAATTACCTAGAGCCGTTTTTTTCTCAACCTTGGTATCTTGAAGATGTATGGACTACAATTCCCGGAATTCCATATTGTTTGGGGCAAGCATAGGCAGTTGTCTCTTCTATGACATGTGGACTTCAACTCCCAGAATTCCTGAGCTAGCTCAGGAATTCTGGGAGTTGAAGTCCACAAATCATAAAAGAGCCAACTTTGCCTATCCCTGGGGAATTCTGCCGGTTGAATTTATTTATTTTATTTTATTTATTTATTTTGTCCAATACACAATAAAACACAATGAAGGTTATTGAGGATATAGTAGAGAAGAAATACAAGATATAGGAGAGACTATAGAACAGGGGACAGAAGGCACTCTAGTGCACTTATTCCAAGCATTTTCAAGCTACATGTTTCCCCGATAGTAAGACACCCCCGATTGTAAGACGTATCGGGGGTTTCAGGGGGGTCGGCTAATATAAGCCGTACCCCGAAAGTAAGACATATGTCTTACTTTCGGGGAAACACGAGGGTATTGCCGGGGGGGGAGCCCGATGACGTCGTTTCCAAGCTCCCCGTGCGCCCCTCGCCTTCGCCTCGCCGCGGCGCCACCGCCTCTTCCCCGGCTTGGCAAAGTGAAGGACGGCACTGGTCCGAAGCGAGCCGAGTGGGCGGTGGCTTGCAGCGAAGGCGCTCGTCCCAGCAACCGAGTCCTGCCGAGGCTTGGCTGCAAGCGGCCAGCGAGGCCAACCAGCTCCGAGGCGAGCGGCCGGAGCTGCGCCCTCCTTCGCCCGCCTCCTTTCCGGCAGGCAGGTGGGGCTGCCCAACTGCGCAGAGCGGCTCCTCCCCTCCAGACACACGCTTCCCCGACACGCGTCTGTGGCTCCACGCATGCACACCGCTTGGAGCCCTGAGGTTGAACTTGGAAAAGGGCTCACGAGGCTCCTGTCCCGCGGCTGCCCTTCTGGACTCTGGGGAGATGCCTTTGGGAACGCGACTCTTTCAATTTTTTTCCAATGTAAGACATACCCCGAAAGTAAAACGTAGTGGGGCTTTTGGGGGTAAAAAGAAAGTAAGACACTGTCTTACTTTCGGGGAAACACGGTATCAAGGTTGAGAAACTCTGGCCTAGACTTAAAAGATTGTGTTTAAAAAACAAAAACAATAACACACACATTTCTTTTCCACCTCCATTCCTGAATGAATTCATATCAGTTTCCTTGTGGGTCTAGCATTTAGCCTGCAAAGGAGCCACACCCAACCCTTTGGATAAGATACTTGCTATTTTATTCCGTGGTTTTTCCTGTTGCTGTTATTATGTGATTTTTTTTCTCTTCCAATTTTTGGACTTTTAAAAATTAAATATTTTTAAATATGTTGGCTGTTATTGTTACATTGCTGGTTGCCTTTTTAAAAAAGATACTTTTTAAGCAGAATGGCTAAATAAAATAAGTGTCTGTAGCGTTTTTTTGGATATTGAATTATGCTGTATATTTTAAACCCCATGGAAAATAAAAAGCCAATAACTCAATTTGACATATGTGCAGCCCAGCCATGTTGATTCAAAGGTAAGTTTGTTGTTTGTACATTTGCACATTTGTCTTAATACATTTGAAGGTTTGAAGCTGTACCTAGTGTCAGGTTTCCAAGTAACATCCCCAATGAAATAAAACTCTGAGGCTTGAGGTTCCTCACAGTTCCATTTTATTAGAGATGTCATACTGGCAAACCTATATCTGGGAAAATACCTGTTTCTGGCCTTCAGATAGCCTTTGGAGCCTTGGGAGGCTGTTTTCATTCTCCCAGAGTAGTGTTTCCCAGCCTTGGCAACTTGAAGATATTTGGACTTCAACTCCCAGAATTCCCCAGAATTGCTGGCCGGGGAATTCTGGGAGTTGAAGTCCAGATATCTTCAAGTTGCCAAGGTTGGGAAACACTGTCCTAGAGTAAGGGTCCCCAAACACGGCAACTTTAAGACTTTTGGATTTCAACTCCCAGAATTCTCCAGCCAGCTATTCTGGGAGTTGAAGTCCACAAGTCTTAAAGTTGCCAACTTTGAGGACCTCTGTCCTAGAGGCTCAATGAAAGCCTCAGGAGCCCGGGGAAGGCAACTTCTCCCTGTCATGGTTCAGGAGGCTGACTAGATCACACCCACCCAGCAACCTGGCAAATAAATTTTTGAAGCCCATCCCTGGAAAGAAGTCTGTTTAACGTAGACTTAGATTGCTTGTATCATATCTGGTTTAATGACTAGAGATATTAATAATTGAAAATTCAGCTTACATGGCTATTTCTGCCCCATTTTGGAATTTATAAAAAAAATATTAGATGTTACTTCTTCCCTTGGAATAAGCATTATTTTTTTCTTCACAAGCGAAGTTTTAAGTATGATTCTGAAACCTCTTATTTCATTAGTTTTCAGGTTTTTTAAATAATTTCTTATGGACTTTTGATAGCTCTGCATTTCCTAGAGTTGTAAGATCTCTTGGAGAAGATTTACTGGAGGATACCTCATGCAGAATGCAACTTAAAGCATCTCTGAAAAACTATTGCCCAGTCTCTGCTAAGTACTTTTAAAGATCAGTGGTATTTTTTGAAGTCCAAATGAATTTTCAATGAATTGAGAGTAGGGCTCAAAAGCTGTTTAAAATTTTGTCTGAGTGGAGAAAGAGACGTGTGTCGATGTAGAGTTCTTAATAAGTCTACATAGGAAGGTTCTGTGTGCCTGACCGAACTTTTTTTACCGGTTCTGTGTACCTGACCGAACTTTTCTACCGGTTCTGTGTACCTGACCATACCCGTAGGAGCCCATCACTGCAACTAGATAACATTTTTGTGAGACATTTTGCTGTTCTCAGAATTTGTTGTTTCCAGACATCGTCGATGAAACAATGTTGTCTGGCGGGACCCAGGGGAAGAGGCTTCTCTGTGGCAGCCCCAACCCTCTGGAATCAACTCCCTCCGGAAATTAGGACTGCCCCCACCCTCCTTGCCTTTCGCAAACTCTTAAAAACCCACCTTTGCCGCCTGGCATGGGGAGATTGGTTCCCTCTGGCCGTTCCATTTTATGTATAGTTTGTTTGGGGTGTATGTCTGTATATTAAGGGTTCTAACAATTTTTTAAACATTGGATTTGTACTGTGTTTTGTTGTTGTGAGCCGCTTCGAGACTCTGGAGAGGGGTGGCATACAAATCTAATAAATAATAATGATGATGATGATAATGATAATGATGATGATGATGATAATGATGATAATGATGATAATGATGATAATGATAATAATGATAATAATGATAATAATGATAATAATGATAATAATGATGATGATGATGATGATGATGATAATAACAACAACAACAACAACAACAACAACAACAACAACAACCTTATCCAGCTAGGCAATATCATCAGTGCATCAATAATGTGCTCTAATGATGTTACATAGTTGGGTAGTTTCATAAGAAAACAACCAAGAAAGCACAATGGACACTACAATTCAGCCCTGAGTTTTATATATACAGTATATATATAAAGAGCCGGGGTGGCGCAGCAGGTAGAATGCTGTACTGCAGGCCACTGAAGCTGACTGTAGATCTGCAGGTCAACAGTTCAAATCTCATCACCGGCTCAAGGTTGACTCAGCCTTCCATCCTTCTGAGGTGGGTAAAATGAGGACCCGGATTGTGGGTGCAAAAAAGTGCTATTGCTAACATGTTGTAAGCCACCCTGAGTCTAAGGAGAAGGGCGGCATAACAATCAAATAAATAAATAAATGCTGAAACCATGCTATAACTTCCACTTTATAATGTCCAAAGCATTTGCTATCACGACAGCATGTAAGATGAACAATGCCTAGTAGTGTAAAAATCAACACTTTTGCGAGTATTTTCCTCTTAAAATGTTTTTCTCCCATCATTGGTGGCAGCTTTTACAAGAGCTCAGCAAATAAAGAGGAAGACCTTTGTCTGAAATTTGCTGCCATCAAAAGCTAACACCATTGGGAATAAGCACCTGATTCTATTCAAGGCAGCACTTTATATGCTTACATTGGTATAACTGTAGGTCACTTTTTCCTGGTGCTTAAATCCTAGAAAAACATTTCACATGCTATATTCGAAGCTGCAGATCTTTTTAATTTCCATATATGGACTTGTAATATCCAGTATTCCCCATTGTGCTCTGTGAACAAATGCACATGAAATCCATATAGTGAAAGACACATTTCCTCAAGCGTATTCCAGGTGCTCAAACTCCAGCAATGCTTGAAATCTAGGTCACCACATAACTTAGATCATAAATGATTTTTTTTTATATACAGAACATTGTGTCAGTCTTTATAAGATACACTGCTTGGGATGCAAATTTAAGGAAATAAGAACAAAAGAAAAAATGAAATGAAGTGTCTTTTGTTGCTGTAGTTTTCAATATAATCAATATGGCTTGTCCATTTTCATAAAACGTATCAATGCCAGATCCATTTATGTGTCCTGAAAACATCCACTTCGAATTACTTCTACATTAAATCCTATATTTATTTATTTATTTATTGATTGATTGATTGATTGATTGATTGATTGATTGATTGATTGGATTTATATGCCGCCCCTCTCCGAAGACTCGGGGCGGCTAACAGCAATCATAAAACAGCGTACAATAGTAATCCAATACTAAAAATGATTAAAAACCCATTAATACAAAAAACCAAACATACATACAGACATACCATGCATAAAATTGTAAAGGCCTAGGGGGAAAGGGAATCTCAATTCCCCCATACCTAGCGGCAGAGGTGAGTTTTAAGTAGCTTACGAAAGGCAAGGAGGGTGGGGGCAATATAACATCTCACTTTGCAAATTGACCCAACTGTAACTCCTTTCATGTTCTATGTACTCAAAGGAGTATTGGAAATGCAATGTGTAGATAAACTGAAATCGTCTGCCATTCGATGGCCACCAAATTAAAAAGTTTTTTTTTAAGGAATTGGGAACAGTCAAACAGGGGAGGTTATAGATCGTTGCAAGTCTTGTAGGCTTTTTAGTATTGCAAAAAGCAAAAAGCATTTCTTTTAAATGGAAAAAGGTTTCTTCTCTTGCCTATGCTCTCTGAATGCCCCTAGTTAACTACCATGAGGCTAGGAATGCTTGACTAGATAAGACATTGACCTGATTGAGCATGATTCTTATGTTCTGATATATATTTTTTGTGATATCAAAGACCTCCGCCTCCAGAGACAATAAAAAACCTACAAAAAACCAATAAAAAACTCTTAAGAGTCTTAAGAGATGATGAACTGTCCATTTTGCCATCATAATACAAATTCTGAGTTTTTTGAATTCTCAATATGATGTCAAATCAAAACTACAAGGTAGTTTTGCATGGTATTGACACAAAATAATGAAACATGTTATATTTCATTATTTTGTTTAAAAAAAATATCCAGACACTGGGCACATCCATGTGTTTGAGAGGTTACTTAGATACCACTACTTAGATAAAGACTGACATGGAGTTGGGATTATAATGTGATTAATGTCATAGAAATCTATGTATGAATAGCTAAACTATCAGCTTCTTCACTGCAGATCCCAATGAGTGGAAATTTGTAGGCAAGGCAAGCTATGTTCTCCCGGTGCAAATCAAGGTGTTGGTCATTACCTTTAAAGCCCTACATGGCCTACAGACTATCTTCGAGACTGCCTCCTACCGCATAGCTCCCAGTGACCAATAAGGGCCCATAAGGTTGGTCTTCTCTGGGTCCTGTCAGCTAAACAGTGTCAGCTGGCAGGCCTGTGGGGGGGGGGGCTTCTCTGTGGTGGCTCCAGATGTTTGGAACCAACTACCTCCTGATATCTGGACTACCCCCAACCTACTGGCCTTCCAAAAAGCCATAAAGACCTGGCTTTTCCAGTGGGTTTGCTGATGAGATGGCACACCATTGGGATCTGCCCACTAGAGACAATCCTGATTTTTAAAACTGTTTGAACTCTTTTAATAGTTTAATTTTAAATTGTTCTGAATTGTTTTTAGTGGTTCTTTTATTGCATTTTATTTGCATTTGGCTGAATGAGCCTACTGGGCCTACCAGAAATTAGGAAATAGGCTGTTTTCAGACTCAAGAGGACCTAGGGGTGCAGGGGAAGCTGTTTTTGCCCTCCCCAGGCATTGAATTATGAGTGTGGACACTTGCACGCACACGATAGGGCACATGCATGCTCTTTCGGCACCCAAGGAAAAAAAGATTCACCATCATTGCATTAGGGTATAAACAAGTTTCTACTCTTCTGAGAGGAACTTTAACTACTAAGATATATCATAAAAAGTTGCTTTTCATTTGAATTCCTGTGATCTTCTGCTGTTTTTTCCCCACATTTAATTTCAATCCAGGTGCTGCAATGAGTTTTACATTCTCTCTAGGATGTTTGTGATATTGGATTGGCTGCATCATATTTAAACACCATTGTTTCATTATTATTCATAGAGCTTCAGATTTTTATAGCACTTTTTGGATAAGGATGGCAAATTGTTTCTATAGACATTAAACCTGTGAATACACAATTATGACTTACAAGTAATGCCATTAAAGCGGGTTTAATTCTTCTATTCTTTGTGAAAATAAATGTAGATATTCCTCCCTAAAATAGTTTGAATTACAGAGACTATGGCCAAAGGATTCTTAGAATTTTTGTAGACAATACTGCCATAAATCAATTAATTTATAAAATGCAGCCTATTCAAAATAGGAAGCATATATCAAAATGTAATTGGAAGCAGAAAATAAAAGGCATTTTTACAAAGTGTTTGGATGCTTGTTCAGTATTTGTAGAAAAATGTTATTATTACTATCTCTACTACGTTCTAATAAAGTTAGTACTAATAAGTTCTAATAACATGAATGTTAGCTTTGTGGAATCATAAATGGTAGCATTTTCCCAAGTAGCCTAACATGAAATAACTAAGTATAAATTCATGTGATCATTTCTGAAAAGCCTTTGGTAATGTGAAGCTACTTATTTCTTTCTGCTTTTTATGGAATATTTCAGCTATGCAGTTCCAGTTATGTAAAATATGAAGATATTTAGAGAAGAATTGGCTGTATGAAACATCTGTTGTGTCAAAGCACACGTTTCTTAATATTTAAATTTAGTTCTGAACTACTTTGGCTGTCAAGCAATCTTTATATTTGTATCATTAACATCCAGCACTTTTTTATGCCAATTACAAGTAGGGATGGAAAATAATTCCATCATGGATTCTGTTGGGAGTGGACTTGAGTATTCTGTTCCCTCTGGATTTTTCCGAGACATGGATCTTGGCATCAAAGGAAGTCTGATTACCAGTTGCCTTGATCAAGAATCTTTTTTTTTTTTAAAAAAACTACTCTACTGAAAGTTGCATAGAAACAGGAGTAGTTACACTTTTAAAAAGAGCTTACATCAGGGAAATTTGTTTTAAAGAAATCTGCATTAAGGACATTAATTTGTCAGAAACAGAAGCAGGGTAATTTACATTTTTAAAATGCAAAAAGAGTACTGGGCAATTTATGTTAACAGCTACATAAATTAGGAGAACATGCATATACAAAAGCTCTATTATGTTTGAGGACATGAATGTAAATGATTGCAGCAATTCCTACATACTTTTTTTTTTGTAAAGGACCTTTTGGCCTGGAATTATCCTCATAATATAAGGAAGTTTGTATTGGTCCCCACATATCAACCAAAAAGTGGTTGATACATAGCCACTGTCCATGGTGCTAAATTGGTTGTGAGTTTTTGGGTATAATTGATGCATTGAAACCCTTTTTTCCATGGCAATTTGTCATGCACAAGTTTGAGTGGCCATCCTCTTGATCCCATACATGTAATACAAATTACTGAAAAATAAGCAATATGTTAATGACCAGCAATTCCTTACAGTAGGGGAGTCCCCAACTCCCGGTCCATGGCCCAGTGTTGGTCTGTAGCCCACTCAGAAATGGGCCATGGAATTTGTGGGAGAGTGCTGCAAAACTCCATTTGTGAAAGTGGTGCATGTGCACAAGTTAAAAACCTCTCTCCCCCATCCCTCCACCTTCACCGGTCCACCGAGCCAGGAGACCACTGCCTTACAGGAAGCAAGGATCTGAGTTGGAGAGTTTTCTGTCATCTAGACTTGTTTACCATCCAGACTTATCAGATAATCTTATTGAGATTTTTGAGGGTTTTCATATGGCTTCATAGAAAAGAACGTGTCTTGATTTTCTTCTCTTGTAACAAGCAACATGTAGAATGTACAGTATATCCTTTTAAAATACTGGGTTGCCCAATTATGCAATATGCATTTTTGAAATAAAAGAGCAGTAAATGACTACACTTTTTTTTTTGGCAGAAGAGTGAAGAAAAGAGCATCTAAAGCAACTCAAAAGAAGCCTTCACTTTTTTCCCCACTAATCAAAAGGAACGTGAACAGATTTGATGGAATTTCATCCACAAAATGTGCTTTTGGTTGAAAGCCAAGTTCTCTCCAAAAACATAAATAAATCAAGCTTCTTTAGAAGTGTGGGCAGTTAGAATAAAAAAGAAACTGACTTTAGTACAGCAGCATTAATGGATATTATAATATACTCATGCAGCTAATTGCACCATATTTTCCCCCTCCCCAGTTATGCCTCACCTTTGTTGCTAAGTCAAAGGACGAATGGTGAAATGTCAGATTAAATCTTGGCATATATTTTGATTAGAATGGGAAAAAGAAGTTTTGTTACAAAAAT
Organism: Erythrolamprus reginae; assembly: GCF_031021105.1. Taxonomy (NCBI): domain Eukaryota; kingdom Metazoa; phylum Chordata; class Lepidosauria; order Squamata; family Dipsadidae; genus Erythrolamprus; species Erythrolamprus reginae. Next base: position 81,259,331 of record NC_091952.1, on the reverse strand, counting down.
ATACAATGGGACAGTCAGAAAATCTGGTACTCCGCAGATCTTTTGGAAGCAACCATTTCTTGTTGTAAATTTTGCTAATATGGATTGATTAATAATCTAGATCTAAAACATCTTGAATGCAAGAATTGCCTAATTATCTGTCCTTTCCCTATAAGTCTAAAACTGGGGCTACCAGATCTAAGTTTCATGGATCCTGACAACCACTAAATGGAAAGAAAGAGTTAGTATAATCTGTATTTCTTTGCTGTGATATATCATTCAGATCAGTGTCTGTCAATTTCAACAACTTTAAGGTGTATGGGCTTCAACTCCCAGAATTCCCCAATCAACCAGGTTTTTGCACCTAAACTATTGGCCAGCTATCGGCCAGAGATTTGTCGTGGATGATTTTGCTTCTTAAAAAAACCTTTGTCTTTATAAAGAAAAAAAGACTGCTAATTTTCAGTGATGGGAAAACTGTTATGGATAGCTCTGGCCCAGCTCCTGCCCCAAGGAATGTGCAGGTGGATGTGGGGGAAACATCCTTTTGCTCCCGATGGAATCTGCCGACGAAGCCTCCTCTGACCAAGGAAGCGTGAGTGACAGGGAAGAGGGGAGTTTGGCAGACAGCCCAGGAGGAGATCAATCATCTGTATCATCCTTGGATTCTGAACAAGAATTAATGACACATCCACACATGCGTAGAGTGATGCATAGGAGACAACATCTGAAGGATTATTACAAGAGATAAATGAGGCCACCTGTGGTTGGGTGGGGCTGCTGTAATTAGTGCTACAGATAAAAGTGCAACCTGCTGTTTTAGCCTCATGGCAGTTTATCTGATTCATTGTTTTGTCAAGATCGTGCTGTTCAGGATTGTGTGTGTGTACTCTCTGGACTTTAAAATTGGACTCAATTTCCCAGTTATTGGGTGAGCAATTGGATTGCATTTCACCTGTGCCTTGTGTGTACCAGAAAATTCCTTTGACATTTAAAATGGGAGCTGTTTCTGTTTTTCTGTTTATAAAAACTTTTTGGTTTTCCTTTTATCGAGTGGTGTGTGTCTTCCTGGACTAATTACCCTGTAATTACGGGCAGTTGAAACACGCTGGCAGAACAGAAAACACCATGTTGTTTCGGTTTTTCCTCAGAGAAGGGAGATTTTTTTGGAGGCTGAGATATTAACTATCCCTGGCAACAAAAACTAGAAACTTATGTTTGTAAAATATCCACTTCTCTGCCTTACAGTATCTCTCTCCCTCTCCCCTCCCTCCCACCCCTCCTCTCTCTCCATAAACACATACAAACACAAATATTTTAAATTGAAAACCAATAATGGGAGTCTAACATGTTGAAGAGTAGAGTGTGCCAGCAGTTAAATTTGGGTAGATTTGCTAGTAATAAAGGGACATAGACGGTGTTGCCCTCTTGGTGTTTAAAGTAGAGCTCTTGCAGCTACACTAATGGCTAGGAATTCTGCAAATTGCAGAGCAAAATTCTTAGAGTGTCTCCAATTATCTCTTCGTCGCCACTTCTCATCCGTTTAAAGGCTCGTGTCAATTTATTGAAGCACTTCAATTTAAAGCAGCTTCAGAGTTACAAAACCATCTCTAAACGCTACAATGAAGAGCAGTCAAATGGACTGATATTCAAACTCACATTGTCATGGCGGCATCATGTGATGTATAGGGAATGTTTTCCCCTTTGCTAAACTGGGCATGGACGTGGCCAGTGCATGAGGCATTCGGCCCACGGGCCAGGAGTTTGACAGCCTCTTCTAAGAGATGAAGTGAACTGCAGATATTTTTAATATTAGGGCCCTGTTTCTTAGCCTTGGCAGCTTTAAGATATTGATTTCATCTGATGCAGAATGCAGCAGCGCGTTCAATAACGGGTGTACCAAGGTATTACTCCAACTTTACGCATGCTGCATTGGTTGTCAGTCGGTCTCCGAACGCAGTTCAAGATTTTAGTTATCACCTTTAAAGCCCTAAATGGCTCAGGGCCAGACTATTTATGGTCTGGCCCGCCTCCTCCCTCCTGGCCCGCCTCCTCCCTCATACCTCGCTGCGGCCAGTAAGGGACCACAAAGTTGGCCTTCTCCAGGTCCTCTCTGCCAAACAATGTCGGCTGGCGGGACCTCGGGGAAGAGCCTTCTCTGTGGTGGCTCCAACTGCCTCCAGAGATCCGCATTATCTCCACCCTACCGTCTTCTGGAAAGCCTTTAAGGCCTGGCTTTTCTGGCAGGCCTGGAATTAGGCTGATTGTAAGTATGTATGTCTTTTATATTATTGTTATTATTGATTTTTATTATTAGATTTTAACTGTTTTTATTGTTGTTGTATTTATTCTGATTGTTAGCCACTCAGAGTCCTTTGGGAGTGAGCAGCATATAAATACAATAAACAAACAAACAAACAAACAAACAAACAAACTTCAACTCCCATAATTCCCCAGCCAGCAGAGAAGAAAAAAAGATGATGTAATCCTTGATTGCATAAACAGGGCTGGAGTCAAGATCACATGAAGTAATAGTACCACTTTATAAAATCTTAGTAAGACAACATCTGGAATACTGCATGCAGTTTTGGCTAGCACAATATTAAAAAGGTACTGAGACTCTGGAAAAAAGTACAGAGAAGAGCAACAAGAATGATTAAGGTTCTGGAGACTAAAATATGTGAAGAAGTGTTGCAGGAATTGGCTGGTCTAGAAAAAAGATGGACACGATAGCAGTGTTTGCAATATTTGAGAGGCTGCCACAAAGAAGAGGTGGGTCCACCTATTATCCAGAGCACCAGATGGCAAGACAAGAAACAATGGATGGAAATTTATCAAGGAGGAAAACAATGTAGAACTAGGGAGAAATTTCCTAACATTGAGAACAATTAACCAGTGGCACAGCTTGACTTCAGAAGTTGTGGCTGGTTCATCACTGGAGGCTTTTAAGAAGAGACTGGACAGGCACTTGTCTGAAAAGGTATAGGGCAGTGATGGCGAACCTACGGCATGGGTGCCATTATTATTATTATTTATTAGATTTGTGTGCTGCCCCCTCCGTAGATTCGGGGCGGCTCACAACAACAATAAAACAATTCAAGACAAATCTAATAAATTAAAAACATTTTTAAAAATCCCCATTATTAAAGCAGACATACACACAAACATACCATACATGAATTGTATAGGCCCGGGGGAGATGTCTCAATTCCCCCATGCCTGATGGCAGAGGTGGGTTTTAAGGAGTTTACGAAAGGCAAGGAGGGTGGGGGCAGTTCTAATCTCAGGGGAGAGCTGGTTCCAGAGGGTTGGGGCCGCCACAGAGAAGTCTCTTCCCCTGGGATCCACCAAACGACATTGTTTAGTCGATGGGACCCGGAGAAGGCCAACTCTGTGGGACCTAATCGGTCACTGGGATTCATGCTAGCACACAAGCCATTGCCCTATCTCAGCTCCAGCACGCATGTGCATGCTGGTCAGCTAATATTTGGCTCGCATGGAGGATCTGGGAGGGCATTTTTGGCTTCCAGAGGGCCTTTGGGAGGATGTGACAGCGCGTTTTTGGCCTTCCCAGGCTCCAGCGAAGCCTCTGGAGCCTGGGGAGGGTGAAAAATGGGGCTACTAGGCCCACCAAAAGTTGGGAAATGGGTTTTTCTTGGCCTCCAGAGGGCTTCAGGGAGGCCAGGGGAAGCAATTTTCACCCTACCCAGGCATTGAATTATGGGTAGGCACATACGCAGGCACAATAATGTGTGCGCATATGTTTTTGGAACCCAAGGGGAAAAAAGGTTCACCATCACTGGTATAGAGTCTCCTGTTTGAGAAGAGGGTTGTACTGGAAAGCCTCCAAGGTCCCTTCCAATTATTCAGTTGGATCTTTGGAAAGCATTTGATGATTATTCTGTATTCTGTATAGGATATAATTCTCTAATTTTGTTTACTTGGCTATATGAAAAACCTGAGTTTATTCATTTAGCATTACCTTAGCTTCAAAGCTCCTTGCATCTTAAGTAAAGTTTGTTTTTGTTACTTACCTGGAACACTAGTTCTAAAAGAAAGACAGGATTGACATTTTGTAAAATATTTTTCCTTTTGTTATATTCCCTTTTCGCATCATGATATTAAAATGTTTCTCTGGTGATTATTTTGAGTTATGGATGATTTGCTGGTGTGATAAAACTAAAGAAACTGGTTCGCAAGTTTTTCTTTTTTCTTTTCTAAAGATAGGCAAAAATTCACACCCACATACTCAGTCTGGGCATCTTTTTTTTCTCTGCTATTAAGAATTTGAGTAATATCTCCAAACAGCGTTTGAAAAGAAATGCAGGCATTGTGTACGTCTATATAGACAGGTGCATTGGAGATGATGGAAAAGCCATCACCTCAATTACACACTTTTTGCTTCTCATCCCATATACCCATCTAATATCAAATGGAATAAGAAGCACTTCAAGGGACGTCTAAGAGCATCTGGATGTTGCTGCCTCTTTACGATGCTCCCATTTTTGCAATATATTACTTTCCTTGGTTAAACTGATGTCTTGAAAGCAATTTTGAATAAACAGCAGAATGATCAAAGATCAGTTTCTGCCTGAAAACCCTCATGAGCTGTGTGAGAGAACATAGTTGAAGCAGCAGTAAAATTGTTTTACGTAACTGAAGGAGTGATTTTTTTTTAAAAAACATGATATTTGGACTTTATTGAGAAACACACCATACTGGCTGACATTGGCTAATTTGAAAAACCTAATAAAGATTGGCCCTGTTACACAGGACACCACCAAGAGTCCGAGGGCTGTTAGTTAGACTGGGAGGGAGGTTGAAAAAACACACATAGAAACATAGAAGATTGACGGCAGAAAAAGACCTCATGGTCCATCTAGTCTGCCCTTATACTATTTTCTGTATTTTATCTTAGGATGGATATATGTTTATCCCAGGCATGTTTAAATTCAGTTACTGTGGATTTATCAACCACATCTGCTGGAAGTTTGTTCCAAGGATCTACTACTCTTTCAGTAAAATAATATTTTCTCATGTTGCTTTTGATCTTTCCCCCAACTAAATTCAGATTGTGTCCCTTTGTTCTTGGGTTCACTTTCCTATTAAAAACACTTCCCTCCTGGACCTTATTTAACCCTTTAACATGTTTAAATGTTTCGACCATGTCCCCCCTTTTCCTTCTGTCCTCCAGACTATACAGATTGAGTTCATTAAGTCATTCCTGACACGTTTTATGCTTAAGACCTTCCATCATTACACCACACAGCAATAGCAATAGCAATAGCATTTATACTGTAGCTTTACAGTGCTTTGCAGTCTCTTCTAAGCAAATTTACAGAGTCAGCATATTGCCCCCAACAATCTGGGTCCTCATTTTACCCACCTCAGAGGGATGGAAGACTGAATCAACCTCGAGCCTGGTTAGATTCGAACTGCCAAATTTGCAGGCAGATGGCAGTTAGCAGTAGCCTGCAATACTGCATTCTAACCACTATGCCACTGTGGCTCTCCTGGAATATGCAATGGTAAATTGGTTTGATATTATTTCCAAGACCATCATCACATGCACCTGGTCTTCATGTCACCAGATGTTAAACTCAACTTGAAGGAAAATATACTGGTCATAAAAGCAAACAATTAAGCTATGATCTTTAGCATTAGCATTTAGACTTATATACTGCTTCATAGTGCCTTTACAGCTCTTTCTAAGCGGTTTACAGAATCAGCATATTGCCCCCAACAATCTGGGTCCTCATTTTACCCACCTCGGACGGACGGAAGGCTGAGTCAACCTGGAGCCGATGGTGAGATTTGAACTGCTGAACTACAGCTAGCAGTTAGGTGAAGTAGCCTGCAGTGCTGCACTGTAACCATTGTGCCACCCCGGCTTTAGCAACATTTCTTATTAAGCATTCAATTTAATAAGTAAACCCAATCATAATATCAGCAGAATAATAAAATGGTATCTGTTGTGGTTGGCTCTTGCCCAGCTCCTGTCCCAAGGAATGTGGAGGTGGATGCAGGGGAAACATCAACACGTCATAGGCCTGTTTCATTGCCGACAGAGTCAGGGAGTGAAGTTTCCTCAGAAGAAGAAGAAGGTGGGGGGTGACTTGGAAGAGGGGAGTTTGGCAGACAGCCCAGGAGGAGATCAATCATTCTTATCATCCCTGGATTCTAAACAAGAATGTATGACACATCCACGCATGGGTAGAGTGATGCATAGGAGACAACAACTGAAGGATTATTACAGGAGATAAATGAGGCCACCTGTGGTTGGGTGGGGCTGCTGTAATTAGTGCTACAGATAAAAGAGCAGCCTGCTGTTTTAGCCTCATGGCAGTTTATCTGATTCATAGTTTTGTCAAGATCGTGGTTTTTGCTGTTCAAGATTGTGTGTGGACTTTCTGGACTTTAGAATTGGACTCAATTTCCCAGTTATTGGGTGAGCATTTGGATTGCATTTTAACTTGTGCCTTGTGTGTACCAGAAAATCCCTTTGACATTTAATAAGGGAACTGTTTCTGTTTTTCTTTTGATAAAGACTTTTGGGTTTTCCTTCTATTGTGTGGTGTGTGTCTTTCTGGACTAATTACCCTGTAATTACAGGCGGTTGAGACATGCCGGCAGAACAGGTATCATTAAACTAAAAGCAACCAGCCAACAAAGTTATTAAAACTGTATTATTGCCAGAAAATCTAGGATTGCACGATCCAAGGATGCCTGAAATAGCTGGGATTACACGATGATCTTAGCGTGACCTCAAGCAGGCAATAGAAGTAGGTAAACTCTACAGAAAGAGAATTTCATGTCCAAGCGGCCATCCATTTAATGGTAACCTTCTAAATCCAAGGTTAATTTTTGGATAGATGACCTTCAACTTTATTACTTTCACACATTCACTTCCATGCTATCAAGAAAAGAAAGTTGGAAAAATGTTCTGGCACTGGGCTATTTATTTAATAATGCATATACTTTATCAATAACATTATCTGCCCATTAATGGTGTTTCATTATACCAGGAAAACTTTCCTGCCTAGAAGGAAAACCTGTATGCCATTCTGCTGAAACTATTTATATTTTATCTGCTCTGTGTAACATTTTAATCCTAGTAGCTTGTGGGGTTTTTTCCCCCATTCTGTTATCTTTTAATTGTTCAATTGATTTTTGTATTTATTATTGTTAACATTAAAGTATGATTCATGGCAAACTGGATCAAAATATTTATCAAAAATACATTTTGTCATTTGTACGTTGTTCAAAATTGCAAAGTCAATAGCACATTGAGGCTTATAATTGTTCCTCTTCTTCATTCTTTTTTCTTCCAATGCAGTTGTGATGCTGTAATTATTTCTTCTCTGGAGCAATTGCTGATGCTGGTTTTGATAAACTGTTAGTAATTTATGGACATCCTTCAGACCATTTGCACTTCTTCTACTACTGGTGGTTTATAAAAAACGAGTATTTTTCTCTCCCTATTCAAGCTAAAATGTACTAGGTCTTATCTACAACCAGTATATATCAAATAAACTTTGTGAAATTAAATACTTTCTCAGGGCCCAGATTTTACCTTGTTTTACCTTCGATCAAGTCTTTAGTAACTACATTTGAAATGGTCTTCCCCCCCCCCCCTGACTAGATTAGAACTCTCAGTGCTTGTATAAGGAATTCATTGTGAGTTACTTTGAAGACAGGGTTATGAGTTTTTGTCCCCCTCCCAGATGTAATGAATGGGAAATAAAAGATTGAATTCAAAATGCTATGTTTCAATTCAAGCCTTCTTGCATTAGCAGAATGACAGCAACGTTGGGGGCAGGGAAGTCAGCCTCCCAGCAGCAACGACGGAAGAAAAAACAAGAACCAGAATTCATTATGATGAGCCCTGAAACCAGAAGTAATGCATCTGCCAAGGCAGATTGATGGCAGGCAGTCCACATAGATATTAAATATGATTCCCTCTCTCCTGCATGCATTCATAGAGATACATAGTTGTTTGTAATACTGAGAAGAGTGTCCGCATCACTATTTTTCATCTCTGCTTTTATTTTACTTTTATTATGTTCCTCCTATATACACTAGACTTGAAGAATTCTGACACTGGATCATTTTTCTCTGCTTTAAAAGGCATTTAAGGCTGGATGAAGAGTAAGCGTCCCAAAGAACCAAGTTCCTTAAATGGTTATACCTGTGAAATCAATTCAAATTTCCCTTGTCTATCATGGTTGCATGTTTTGCTTTGCTCAGACAATAGGTCATTTACAGTATATGTTCTTACTTTACTAGGAAAAGAACTATGAGCTGGTCTTCAATAACCATAGATGGCCAGAAGAATTTTGCTCTCTTAGATCAGGAGTCACCAACCCTTTGGACCTCAGGGCCACTAAATTCCTAATTTTAAATCCCGCAAACCACCAATATAAGGATTTTTTAAAAAGAAAAATAGTATTTAGTGCATTATAAAAGATGCAAATAATTTTTCGGCGGACCCCAGAATTTTATTAGCAGTTGACTGCTGCCTTGGAAATAAAGAAGCAGGCCAAAGCTAATAAGGTCAGAAAAGAAGCACATTGTCGATCTTGGCCTTCTGAAAAGGAGGAGGATGACTTCAGAGAGTTTTCCACTGAAGACTGAATTCATGTCAGGTGTGAAAGATCAGGACTATTGTTGTGGTTAGCTCTGGCCCAGCTCCTGCCCCAAGGAATGTGCAGGTGGATGTGGGGGAAACATCCACATGCTGCAGGCCTGTTTTGCTCCCGATGGAATCTGCCGACGAAGCCTCCTCTGACCAAGGAAGCGTGAGTGACAGGTAAGAGGGGTGTTTGGCAGATAGCCCAGGAGGAGATCAATCATCTGTATCATCTCTGGATTCTGAACAAGAATTAATGACACATCTACGCATGCATAGAGTGATGCATAGGAGACAACAACTGAAGGTTTATTACAAGAGAAAATGAGGCCACCTGTGGTTGGGTGGGGCTGCTGTAATTAGTGCTACAGATAAAAGTGCAGCTTGGTGTTTTAGCCTCATGGCAGTTTATCTGATTCATTGTTTCGTCAAGATCATGGTTTTTGTGCTGTTCAAGATTGTTTGTGGACTCTCTGGACTTTAGAATTGGACTCAATTTCCCAGTTATTGGATGAGCAATTGGATTGCATTTAATCTGTGTCTAGTGTGTACCAGAAAATCCCTTTGACATTTAAAAAGGGAGGTGTTTCTGTTTTTCTGTTTATAAAAACTTTTGGGTTTTCCTTTTATTGTGTGGTGTGTGTCTTCCTGGACTAATTACCCTGTAAATACAGGCGGTTGAAACACACCAGCAGAACAACTATATATGAAGTTCTAATTAAATTGTTTTATTATTAATCATGCCTATGCACAAGAATCTACTAAACTAAGGTTAGCGCTGACTTGACGTTAGATAAGGATCAACAGAATTTAAGAGTGGTTGGACTTTGTTCATTTTTGGCTATACAGTATTGAGACTTTGGACGAGGGGTGTCAAACTCATGTAATGTATCATGACTTCCCCCCCTTTTGCTAAACTGGGTATAGGCATGGCCAGTGCACAATGCATCCAGCCCATGGCTATGAGTTTGGCAGCCCTGCTCTTGGCCGATTCTTCTTTTGACTCTATCTCAGGTTCTCTCCTTGCATTGCATGCGGAATAAACACATGGACTCAAGAACTGGGTATTACGGGTCACTTTATTTAAAGAATTATTTAGGACCTGCAGAGGCAACTAAATGGGGTGGAATTTCCTGTCAATAACCTTCCTGGGCAACTATGGGTATAGCTCCTTGCTGAGCAAGGAGAGGCTACCACTACACTCGCCTTGCTCTCTGCCATGCAAAAGGAGGTGTGGAATCCCACGATGGGATTCCCCAGTCTCCTCCCGGGCGGCGGCATTTCACGGTGTTTGAGCGAACACGAACCCAAACCCGAACTTCATCCGAACTTTTTAAAAGGTTTGGCTTCAGGTTCGGCATGCTAAACACTGCAAAGTTCGACACGAACCCAAACTTTGCAAGTTCGGTTTGCCCAACACTAGTTATAACTACTTTGATTAAAAGTGGCTACAATAGCTGAATCTAGAAAGTGTGATAATGCTGTGCTCCTTCTGTCTTTTATACCAGGGATGAAATGCTACCGATGTGGCCCAGTTCAAGTGAACTGGTAGAGGCGGCAACTGGTGGTTTGGAGAACTGTGAGGCTTTTCCCACCTGCCTAGACATCACCATTTTCTGCGCATGCACCAAGGGTGAAAAAGCATGTGTGGCGGTGGTGCATGTGCGTGCTTCTAAACTGGTAGGGAAGGTAAGTACATTTCAATGCTGTTTTATACCCTTGTGTATTAGCAATGAACAATACATTCAAAAAGAGCATTAACCTCCACATTAAAATGAGCAGAGTGCACACAAACAAATGGTAGCTCATTACACTTTCGTAAAACACACAGACTGTGTAGAGTATATTGGACTCCTCTAATACACAATGCCTAATCTTTTGTGGATAAACCAAATGTGCTGGAAGGCCCAAAGGATCACGGTCACCTGCATCTCGGGAGAAGAAGGTAGTGTAGGGTGTTTGCCATTTTGATGCTAGAATTGTGTTGGGAAACCCATAATTACTTATTTATTTTATTTATTGGATACCCCAAACAAAGAAAAACAATTCATACATAAATAAATGGGAGAGGGGAGAATCTAAAAAGCAAAAAGGAAATCATACAGGGAATATATACATGGATACACACACACACACATACATACATATAAATCTCTTTGTGTGTATGTGCGTGTCTATATGTATGTGTACCTCTATCTTACACACAAACATGTGTGTGTGTGTGTGTATAAAGATGGTAGTCATATTTAATTTTAATCATCTATTGCTCTTACATCTAAAATGGTTTGTTTGTAAGTTGCTTATAATATCAACTTTGCTAACAACTGAGTATATTGAAGCATATAATTTATCTTTTCTATGCTGCAAAATAAATCTGTTAGTTTTAAGTAGGTTGCAGAGATTCTATTTTTTCTTTGTCCAGGTGTCAAATTTCATGCAATAAGAAATAGTTTTAAAAATATGATTGTCTGAATGTACTAAAATTTCTTTCACAGTTAATATATGTAATGACTTTCTCCTCGAACGGATCAATTAGAGGGCACTATTCAAATGAAATTTTGAATGAAATATGCATATCACTGGATAACAATGCAATAATTTATTGAAGTTTTTTCTATATAAAAGCCACTGAGTGCTATAGGCCTGAACATTTTTTTTTGTTGAATAAAAAAACATAATGTAACTTTTACTGTAGTTTTTCTAGTTGAGATTAACAATTGTCCCCATTGTCTAGGCAAAATAGGAGTTTTAATGCTTTATTACATTCAGTCATGAAAGTTTGCATATCAGATGGATTCATCACCAACCTAATTGTAGAAAGAGTAATTGTAGGGGGTTTTGTGAATAGGATTTAATCACTAGTAGTGGATTAAGTGTTTCTACGGCCAAAAATGCTTCAGGTTAAACTTGGAATATCAATTGACATTTTAATTTTAAATACTGCCACTGAGCCATACCAGGTATAGTATTTGTTGTTTTAAAATGGAAAATGGTAACAATTTATCACATTTAGCTATTATTTAAGCAAAAAATATAAGCCCTAGCTTCCATCTAAAGTGTCTATATAATAGGTTTTAAAAAATCAGTTCTGAGATTTGGGTTGCTGTATAGTAGCAACATATAGTATCTGTGCATATGTGAATGTAGAATAGAATAGAATAAAATTTTATTGGCCAAGTGTGATTGGACACACAAGGAATTTGTCTTGGTGCATATGCTCTCAGCGTACATAAAATAAAATATACATTTGTCAAGAATCATGTGGTACAACACTTAATGATTGTCATAGGGGTCAAATAAGCAATGAAGAAGCAATATTAATAAAAATCTTAGGATATATGCAACAAGTTATAGTCATACAGTCAACATGGGAGGAAATGGGTGATAGGAATGATGAGAAAAACTAGTAGAATAGAAGTGCAGATTTAGTAGAAAGTCTGACAGTGTTGAGGGAATTATTTGTTTAGTAGAGTAATGGCGTTCGGGAAAAAACTATTCTTGTGTCTAGTTGTCTTGGTGTGCAGTGCTCTGTAGCGACGTTTTGAGGGTAGAAGTTGAAACAATTTGTGTCCAGGATGTGAGGGGTCAGTAAATATTTTACCCGCCCTCTTTTTGACTCGTGCAGTATACAGGTCCTCAATGGAAGGCAGATTGGCAGCAATTGTTTTTTCTGCAATTCTGATTATCCTCTGAAGTCTGTGTCGGTCATGTTGGGTTGCAGCACCAAACCAGACAGTTATAGAGGTGCAGATGACAGACTCAATGATTCCTCTATAGAATTGAATCAGTAGGTGCATGTATTTATCTGTATGCCATTTGTTAGAAATAATGTAAGAAGATCTTTGTATTGTGGTACTAAGAGGAGCTAGTGGAAATATGTTTTAATATTGATCCTTAGATACTCCAACTAATAATAAATGTAGTATATGAATGTTCTACACGGGCCCACGAAGGAGAATTTCCATAAGGCAAACACATATTAAAAATAGTATTGATCAAATTTTGACTCTCCCTCCCTTTAATATGCAATCTTTAAAAAATGAAACAGAACGTACACACACACACACACAAATGGAAAACACTAAATTTTGGAAAATGTTTATATATATATATATATATATACATATATATGGAAAATTCACACAAAATAATTAATATGCTAGAATATACATTCATGTTAAGAATATTAACATTTTCCCACACTGAGACCATCATCTATAGTGATGGGCGAACCCAACGGTGTTCGGGTTCGGCAAGTTCGGACGAACTTCACGCAAAATTCGGCTGAACCTGAACCGAACCTGAACCCGAACGGGGAATCCCAGTAAGAGATTCCGGGGGCGGAGCTTTGACGCCAAATATACCAGCAGGTTGCTAAGGACGTCAAGGTAATCACTTCCTGGATTCCATGGAATCCAGGAAGTGATCACCTTGGCGTCCTTAGCAACCTGCCGGTGATGTCAAAGCTCCGAACGCCAAACACGACCCTGAACTTTGCCCGAAGTTTCAAAAAAATTTGGGTTCGTGTTCGGCATACCGAACACAGCAAAATTCGGTACGCACCCGCATTGTGCGTGCTTGGTTCGCCTATCACTAGTCATCTATCAAAATTCAAGATTTTCTTATGTATTTAAAGTTATTGTTTGCAAAAGATCTCAAGATCTTTGCTATATTTATTATAAATATGAATCTGATAATTTTCAATGATATAATGAAGGGATTTTTCCTATTGTCATCAATTCCTGGACCAGAAAATGCCTTTATAACTTAAAAAAAACTTTACATAGTAAAAGAATAATGCCTTTAGAACTTTATATTAAATTTAAGAACAAATTTTAGCTGAATTATGTATATTGTGTGACAAAATACTTCCTTTTGTGTGCCTTTGATTTCATATTAATCACTTTCATCCGAAGATCTCATGTTTTAGTATTATAAGAAGAATTACAAACATAGTTTTATAAATCCCTTCATACCTCCCTGTTCTTGTCTTTTAGTAAATGAAAAAAAATCCACCCCCTCATGATCTAACATATCTTTTTCCATGTGACTTTTTCCGACCTTCTCTTTGAGGGCTCTAAATGAGCTATTTCAGATGTCTTTTAAGTCCAGATCGAAGATAACATGGAATTGACAGGAATGTTCTTTTTTCACATTTATTTTTCTTATAGATAATGCTTAATGTTATCATATAGGTTATGCTGCATGTTATCATAACCCAGGCTTTCGGTATAATAATTCGCGTGAACCAAGTAATGTGAAATGAATGAAGGCCAATATATTTCCTTTAATTTGAAAGCTGATAAAAGGAGTAATGTCCCACTGCAATCATATCAATTAATGCTGGTAGTATCTATGATTAATCTTTTTTCCATTTAATTATTAAACACCTAATCATTTGCTTAAGAACATTAAGTGCCTCCTTTCCCAAATGTGAATTACTAATAATCACTCCAGTCAGCAGGCCTATTCATATATTGCCCAAAGAATAATCCTGTATATTCAGTGGATCTTTAAGTCTAATATGTAATGTGGATTCTACATTCTATGTGCACATTTTTAGACTAATCTTATAAGATCTTTCCTTCTTCAAATGTTGCAGATAAAATATACACTGTATGCATGTGGGAATGCATATCTGCATACATTCAAATGTATAATTCAAGGGAGCCTACCTACAATTACTTTACATGTTCCCACTCTGTAATTAATGCAAATGGAATGATTAGCATTCACATATAGAGTTATGTCGATGTGACTGTTTATCCATCTATGATTAAGATTATTTATATGCAGAAAAATATGAGCCTATTTAAAAAAACAACATATGTATTGGCTTTTGTTGGGTTTTTGGTATATATTTTTTTAGGTAGATACATATAGTTAATCAGGGATTTGCCTCAGATTGGTCCAGGTTGAGGTGTACAGCTTGCCATTTTCTGGATTTAACTGTAGCTATGCCAGCTTTATTCCTTCCCTGAGGTAATATGTTTCGTTCTTGTAGCTGTTAACAATGACTTACCATCTGGGGATTTATAGACCTTTTTGATAGCATTTTTGAGTTTTCTCTCCACACAGTCCACACAGAATAGCTTTAAAAGCAAGATTACAGGATGTAAGCTATGGAAAGCTCTGCAATATGTGACTCCCTCCTTATTCACAGTTTTTAGATGTGGACTGAGGCCTTTAACTGCTATGGTGGCTTGTCTCAGTTGAACAGTTGTAGGCATGAAGTAAGTTTTAATGAATCATTCCTTGGAGTGGTGGATCTAAGAGCTGTAGTTTATAGCAGGGTCCATAAACATTAATGACTGCAGGTCTTGGTTATATTTGTCTGCCCGAATCTATTAATGGTGGAATTGAAATATCTCCCCCGGGCCTATACAATTTATGTATGGTATGTTTGTTTGTATGTCTGCTTAATAATGGGTTTTTAAAAAATATTTTAAATGGTAAATTATTAGATTTGTTATGAACTGTTTTATTGTGTTGTGAGCCGCCCCGAGTCTACGGAGAGGGGCGGCATACAAATCTAATAAATAATAAAAATAATTTAGAGATTTAGCTATCTCACGTTGATGGCAAGTGAACAGGGACCTTTGTGTTAGGATAGCTACCTTCCCTTTTAATACTGCCAGTTTCCCCCCTCCCTGTACTCCCCCCAAAACATACTGGGGGAGCACTAATTTGGGGGCAGAGTGGCACTTGTAAGGAAAAAAAGCAGGAATATTGGCTAGATTTTATATATGCTTCTTTGGAGAGGTTGCAGAAGCAACTTGGTGTCTTTAATATAGATAAAATGCATCTAGTGAGTCAATGATATCACCAAAGAATTGTAGCTGAATTGTCTGGAGCACTCTAACGATAAAAATGGAATGGAAAATCTCTGGCAAGCAAATCATTACCTCTATTTGTTTGTTAGTTTTTAAAAAATTAAACTTCAACAAATCCCTGCCAGCATTTTAGTAATATAATCATAGAGTGCTTGGTGAGACGACTCATTCCTATCCTAAATCCTGTCCATTTACAAGTGAAGATCATACTCCTCACAACCATTTTTCCCACAACTGTTTCTGTGCCTGTCTTTGTCCAATTCTGGGGGAATAGAGGTATGGATGTCTGTTTTTCCTTTTCAAATGATTTTGGGCTGTCTCTTGTTCAAGCACTCCTTGTATTTGAGGTGAGGAAAACATCCAGTGTTTTATCTGTATGTTACTTTTTCCGGTGGAAGGAACCTATGAATTATTGAACAGTCTTTTGCAAAACATTGTTGACTATCACAAGAGACTGGGAGAAAGATGATAATCTCCTCCTCCTCCTCCTTCTTTCCTCTTGTTTTCACTTTCCTGGCTCCTGTGACCTTGATGTTATTACTCAAGTGAAATTTGCTAGTGCTGTAACCACCTTTGGTCTCCGCCAGCACCTTCTGTCACTCTATCAACAACTCTCAATAATTTCAAACTTTACTTACAGGAAAATAATAGTTCCCGAGGCTTTGCCTTGCCATCTTTTGTTTAGGCTTTGACCTTCTTGCTGAGTAGGTCATTGGGGTTTGAAGTATAATGAAAACACAGCAATGAAAGGTGTTACTGTCTGATCATGTGGTGTCAACTTTCATTTAGCACTTATTACCATCCCCATTTGAGCTCCGGTGCCTGAACAATGCTTGTGGGTAATGTTGTGCCATAAAAATGGATTGTCCGATATCCACAAATGTGTACTAGGAAAGTTTGCTTTCCAGTTGTCTTGTCACAGAGCTAATTGACAGAGCTAATTCATCTTATTTTTCCAAGACAGTTTTGCTATATTGTCCATCTTGATTTTAAACAAAAACTGGTGGTCTTTTCCCAGAAGTGGCAGCCAACAAAGAGGAAAACAATTTGTACCAATGTGTCTGACACGTAGAGAGCTCTTAGTACTGTACTCACGTCTGCTACAGAACTGATTAAATACCAATGCTGAGATTAATGAAAGCAATAATGCAAGTTCTGAGCAATGGCTGATAATAGCCCTATCTTTTGTTCTCGATGTAACAATGTCAAAGTCATTTTGTGTATCTAAGGTACCGGTGGAATAAGTATCAGTAGGAATAGCATTCCTCATTGTAATCTGCAAGCAAACAATCAACTGTGCTTTTGTCATAAAAGACAAATGGCAATATTCAATCTGTGCTGCATAAGTAGAGAAATCCTCCTGATTACTTCTTGAGGGAAAGGAACAATCCTTTTGATGACCCAATTGAGATGGAAAGTTCCATTTTAAAAGTCAAAAGTTATTATTACCACTTAGGTTTCCCATGTTGGCTTTGCTCTATTCATCTGTTTCACCTCAGTGTTGCTAGCATGGTCACAGATGATACAGGTATAAAAGAATAAAAATGAATTTTCAGATGTATACCAAGAATAGGGCAAGTGATGATTTTGCCTTCATATACAACAACGTGTGATGTCTGTTTAAGGTATCTTTGAAATTGCGCTTTGAGCTTCTGGAACAGCATTTTTTGTGTGTTTGGCAGAAATTCTGTCTATAAAAATCCACACTTTAGATTAATGAAAGGGAAATAATAATGAGCAAGTGACCAAGGTTTGAGGTCAACATCCCTGAACTTTTAAGCTTATGAGAGGAGCATAAGATCATGCCCTTTGGCCCCAATCTTGATGTGGTGAATGGCAAGGCCTGTAAATTTAATGCAAGTTATTCTTGTTCAAATGAGAATGTTCAACAATAAAAGTTCCCTAAAGCCAGACCATATTCTGTTTCTGAATTCTGCAGACAGAAATACCAGTAGATCTCACTGCTTAGTCAAAGTTGATATTCATTTTCCCTTTTTAAAAGGTGAGTTTGAATTTAAACTTGCTAAGGATGTTATAAAACAAAAACTATTTAGCTGATTCAAAAAGGAAAGAATTTGGTATTTTGGAGAGCAGTTACAAAACCTTGGCTGGAAGCAATGAAGGGGTTCAAGCAGGAGTGGGCAAGGGGGAACACAGTGGGGTAACGAAAATGGAGCTCCACCCCAGAGCACCCAATTTGCACTGAAAGATGTTGAAAGAAAATGCAGGGCGTCCTGCATAAGCCACGGCAACAGTATAGCAGTAAAAATTTTGGTAGCCATTCACTGGGTTAAGTTAGCAACTGGTTCTTCCTATTGACCAGTTGGATGGGCATGGTTGGGGTGGTGATGTCATTTGACTGTGTGAAAGTGGCCAGCTCAACATCACTCATGGCAAAGTGGGGTGACGCAGGTGGCCGATGCTGCAGAGCCAGGGTGATTTCCCGTCCGGAGAGGGATGGCATACAAATGTAATTAACAACAACAACAACAACAACAACAACAACAACAACAATAATAATAATAATAATAATAATAATAATAATAGCGATGACTCTGGCATAAGCCCGTGAAAGTGGTCCCAGTGGTACTTGGCACGCTGGGCGCAGTGCCAAAGGATCTCAGCGGACATTTGAAAACCATTGGAATTGACAAAATCTCCATCTGTCAATTGCAAAAGGCCGCTTTACTGGGATCGGCAAACATAATTCGTCGCTACATCACGCAGTCCTAGGTGCTTGGGATGCGCCCGAATGGTGATGAAATACGAAATCCAACATAGTGATCTCGTTTGCTGTGTTGTACTGACATAATAATAATAATAATAATAATAATAATAATAATAATAATAATAATAATAATAACAACAATAACAACAACAACAACAACAAAAATAATAATTGTTGTTGTTGTTGTTATTATTATTAGTGGGTAGAGTGCAGTACTGCAGCCACTAAAGCTGTCTGCTAGATATTAGATATGCAGGTCAACAGTTCAAATCTCATCACCGGTTCAAATCACTCAAGGTTGACTCAGCTTTCCATCCTTCTGAGGTGAGTAAAATGAGGACCCGGATTGTGGGGGCAATATGCTGGTTCTGTTAAAAATCCATAAAGAATTACAGAGAATAACATAAAATAAAGAAATCATGTAATAGCATTTCCCTGAGACAGCCATTGTTGGCACCATCTTGGAAAATAATGTTCCAGAAGTCTCTCAAGACCTAGTAACGTCATCATCATGTCATCATACTCGTCACAGGGAACCAGTAACATTTTAGATAAATCCATTATACATAAAGATACTCTCTCTCTGTGCCTATGGGGTTTATATCTCACTTTTGAAATATATTTTAATTTTTAATAATTATTATATGTTTATAATGTGGAAAGGACCCCCCTCCCCAGAATAAAATATTCTAAAGAATATTAAATGAGGCAGAATAGACTATTTCCCCTAAAAGAAGAAAAGGAGAAAAATCTCCTCAATAAAAGCAGCCCCAGTCTTTCTGCTATGGGAAAACATCTTCAAGCAGAAGCCTAAAAAGGCTAGGCCAGTGGTGGCGTTTTTGCAAAGAACTTCGATGGGGGAGTTAACTGGGCTAAGGGAACCATCACTGAGAAACTAGCCCCTAAAACATACTCTGTAAAACTAGAAGATGGCAGGACTTGCAGGCGTCATATAGATCACCTCCGAAGGCGCTTAGAGTCCTCAGCCCTAAGAGAACAACATCCTAGCAACTTGTCTAAAAACACTCACTTTTCGCTCCCAAAAGGGAGCACAGCTGAATAATCTGCACAGGTCTGAGCGTGAAAGTCGCAGACCCAGCAGATTGGACAACTTCATCACATGGTTAAGCTAACTGACCTTCTCCTGAACTAAGAGGGTAGGGGTGTTAAATATTCATGAAGAAGGTTCCATAGTTCAGAATCTGCATGGAGCCTCCTGAGCCATCCTGATTGGTTGCTTCGTTTGGCGGGAGACTTGTTACCATGTCAGATAGAGTTTGTTACATTGTGAACCCTATAAATACAAAAGCC